>NC_142933.1:48901838-49044338 GCF_046866305.1 Octopus bimaculoides | reverse complement strand
TCTCTTAAAAGAAAGATAACTGGATAACACCATTAGTACGAAAGGTTAGGAAGGTAAAGGGGTGGATGAAATACTGCAATTGAATAAATTAAAGGAAGTTAAGAGGAGTTAAAAGAAGTTAGAAGCAGTAAAGAACAAGACAAGAGAAGAAATCTCAAAACACCGCTTAAAGAAACAATTGCTTAAAGAAAATGTTTTTTAAAAGCTTAGCTTTAAAAGCTTCACAAACTTAAAAAAAAAAAAACCTCGAAAAAAATGTTTCTGAAACAATTCACAAATCCACTGATTACCTACATTATACCATAATTATGTAGCCTGAGATATACCAGTACATTATCCTCACCAGTCTCGCTGGGCCATGTATCTTTTCCTTAAAGGCTACTGTAAAGAAGATCTGAAGAAGGAACTTTGATCCGAAAGCGCCCGCGTGAACCTAACAACTAGTAACAAGGCTATCCACAGATTACCTTTACTATACCAAAACCACGTTGTCTGAGATATATCAGCACATTGCTCCTTTAATGTAAATCATAAATTGCAACATGCAGTATACATCTATTGCCTGTTAAGCATATTCTCTATGGTAGAGGTGATGTTTTTAACTATCATGAATCGTTCTCAGGATTAATCTGTTGGTTCCTATATCAGCCCCTTCTATGTATGGGTATACGCACGCACATATATCCATGTATATGTATATTTGATATGTGTGTTAATATTGATATAACATTTATTATATGACTATCAATATTGTAGACAAATATAATAAACCTCTATTTTCTCACCTCACTTTTTTTATCTGCTCTCACACACACAAACACACACACACGCACATTCACACACACACACACACACACGCACACACACACACACGCACGCACACACACACACACACACACACACACACACACACACACATATATATATATATATATATATATATATATATATATATATATATATATATATATATACGACGGGCTTCTTTCAGATTCCGTCTACCAAATCCACTCGCAAGGCTTTGGTCGGCCCGAGACTATAGTAGAAGACACTTGCTCAAGGTGTCACGCAGTGGGACTGAACCCGGAACCATATAGTTGATAAGCAAGCTACTTACCACATTGCCACTCCTGTGCCTATATATATATATATATATATATATATATATATATATATATATATATATATATATATATATATATATATATATATATATATATATATATATATATATATATATATATATATATATATATATATATATATATATATATATATATATATATATATATATATATATATATATATATATATATATATATATATATATATAAAAGAAGTAATTAAGATTCAGTTGAATTAGATACTTAAGTTGAAGCACCAAGTCAGTCTGGCATTATCCGCACAGCTCGAAGTAAGGCGAATAAAATCAAAACAAGTAACAAGATTTCAAGTAGTAATGCAGTACGACCGTTTCAAGCGATTCCGTTTAATTGAACAATGCATTCATTACATCAATTTAAATACTTGAAACCCTGTTACTTATTTTGATTTCATATATGCGGGTGTGTGTATTTTTTAATTCTTTTATTGTTTCAGTAATTTGACTGCAGCCATGCTGGAGCACCTCTTTTTAAAGCTTAGTGCTTATTCTAGTACTTTCATTTGCCGAACCGCTAAGTTATGGGGGTGTAATCACACCAACACCAGTTGGTGGAATAATGTTGGCACTCCGTCGCTTACGATGACGAGGGTTCCAGTTGATCCGATCAACGGAACAGCCTGCTCGTGAGATTAACGTGCAAGTGGCTGAGCACTCCACAGACACGTGTACCCTTAACGTAGTTCTCGGGGATATTCGGCGTGACACAGTGTGACAAGACTGGCCCTTTGAAATACAGGTACAACAGAAACAGGAAGAACGAGTGAGAGAAAGTTTTGGTGAAGGAGTACAGCAGGGTTCGCTACCATCCCCTGTCGGAGCCTCGTAGAGCTTTAGGTGTTTTCGCTCAATAAACACTCACAATGCCCGGTCTGGGAATCGAAATCGTGATCCTATGACCGCGAGTCCGCTGCCCTAACCACTGGGCCATTGCGCCTCCACTGGTGGAATAAACATAGATACAAACACACACACACATACACACATGCACACACACATACACACGCACATATACAGGTTGGGTGCGATTTTATGTTTCATGTTTTTAATTTCGCGTATGTGCATTATTTGTTTTTATTTTGTCGACAACACAGTATAGTAGGGTCAGTTGGACACCGTCTGTGAGAAAAACAGCACCAGACAATTTCTGCGACTACATTACCACTAACATCTGGCCGCCTAACTCCTCAGACTGTAACCCCCATGATTATTATGCGTGTGGTGCAGTTGAGCGAGAAACCAACAAAACTCCTTGTAACACCAACGATGAAATGAAGGCAAGGGTTATGGCAGCATTCACCAACTTAAACAAGGAGACCGGCCAGAAGAGTTGCAGAAGATTCCGAAGTCGTCTAGTGGCCATGGTTGAAGCCAACGGCGGTTTTATTGAATAAATTCACTCTTTAGTATTTCAAGATATTTTAATGTAATTTTGGTAAATATATGTGTTAAAATGAAGTGTCAGTGTTATATATATATATATATATATATATATATGCATTATACACGGCGGACTATTTTCGGTTTCCGTCTATTAAATCCATTCACAAGGTTTTGATCAGCCCGAGGTTATAGTAGAAGACACTTACCCAAGGTGCCATGCAGTGAAACTGAACCCGAGGCCGTGGGGTTGCAAAGAAAATTTCTTGCCACACAGACACCTATCCAAAATGTACGTGCATTTTAGAGATTATTCAACAGTTCATGTTGTATAACGTTACCATTACGTTTCAATTTGATGCCAATATTCGCGTAAGCGAAATTACGGACTTATTAGCATGTGTATTTTGCTAGAACTATTTACTGTAGTAAACAATGACACTATTGAAATCTTTATAAATTATTCAAATAGCATCAATAGCAAACACTTAATTTGCCCATCAATAGCAAATACATCAGTGCCCTGTCCAGGATTTAATTTCCTGACAAGTTCAATGAGATGAATCTAAGATATAAGAAATGTCTGATAGTGATTTAGAGAAAGCTTCTTTGTGAGTCATTTCATTAATAAAGACCTCCCTTAATAAACTACTGTCAGTAAACCGTCTTAGTAATTCAACTAATAACTTGAATTAGAAATTTACTATTTCTACATTGGGGATTAATTGAAGTCATTTTGAACAGAGAGCATTGCCGACGTTAAAGATGCGAAATATTCTCGACTGAGATCGCGAAGACAGCGCTACGGGCATGTTGAGTTTCTATTTACAAGAGATTACGGACTTGCTTCTACGATTGAGTAATATTTTATATGCTAGATGTATTTTGAGCACTTCTACTGTGAAAAGTCTACACCCTTCTTTTATTTCCGATGTATGCGACAGCTGTTGAGGTGGTGCTCCATTGCATTCTCTAACCAATGCCTTTAGATATTAGACACAAAATATATTCTGCTAGCGAAGATGCATTACATAATTTTCTGTTAATAAAAGTATGTCAATGCACAGATAACCTGCTCTTAAATATATTTCATGTGTATTAAAAGTATGTCTAAGCGCAGTATATTTGATTACACTCGATTAATTATTGTTGGCACTCCGTCTCTTACGACGTCGAGGGTTCCAGTTGATCCGATCAACGGAACAGCCTGTTCGTGAAATTAACGTGCAAGTGGCTGAGCACTCCACAGACACGTGTACCCTTAACGTAGTTCTCGGGGATATTCAGCGTGACACAGTGTGACAAGGCTGACCCTTTGAATTACAGGCACAACAGAAACAGGAAGTAAAAGTGAGAGAAAGTTGTGGTGGAAGAGTACAGCAGGGTTCGCCACCATCCCCTGCTGGAGCCTCGTGGAGCTTTAGGTGTTTTCGCTCAATAAACACTCACAACGCCCGGTCTGGGAATCGAAACCGCGATCCTATGACCACGAGTCTGCTGCCCTAACCACTGGGCTATTGTGCCTCCGTTACGGGCATAATGAAATGCAAAAACGTCACCAATTCTTCAATGAATCGTCATTAGATTCGGAAACCTAGTGATAATTATAGGTGTTTTTTGCTGAAACTCTTAAACAAAGAAAAACATTAACAAGTCAACATGTATTTCGAACCCATGTAAGTAATCTTGAAACATTCTACTATAAACTTGAAGCACTTCATTCAAAATTAAGACATGAAGAAGACTATATGAGTAAATAATATCATATTCCCATATGTATTGAAAAATATACGGCCATATTAAAGTATAGATTTCTTTTCCTACAAGAGTGGAGGGACGGTAAACACTTCGATCAAAATGGAATGCGCTAGGAATCGCTTCAAAATTACTACTGCAACAATTGCTCAGTTAAAGCTCAAGATATCATCAGAGATCGATTGACAAGCAGGAACGACGCGAAACAACTCAGAAAAGCCGTAGGACAGACTGGTTGAATATGATGTCTATATTCTGTAGATAAGATTTTAGAAATTTAAAATGGAAATTATACTGGCCATATCAGTTAAGTTTTGGTTGGTGCTTGATGTAAATAGCTATTTACAAATAAGCTTGATGTAAATAGCTATTTACTATAAGCTCTCTTTGTAAGCCGAACAGTAATGTGTACTTGCCTTCTGAGAAACACCATGCTAAGTCAATCATTATTCTTTTCTAAATACGAAGCGAATTTGTTTTTACATGTGTTTACAGTTTCAAAGCTAAGTTTATAAAATATAATTGTGCATTAAATCTTATCACAGAGCAACAACAACAACACTAATAACTATTATTATTACCATTATTATTATTTCAAATTTTTGCCACAAAGATGAAAGGCAAAGTCGAATTTGAACTCAGAATGTAGCGGCGGACGAAATACTGCTAGGCATTTCGTCCGGCGTGCTAACGTTTCTGCCACCTCGCCGCCTTTAATAATAATAATAATTAATTCGTTTTATTGGCCACAAGGGCTAATATCAATTAAAAACATATAAGGACAAAGACAGGACGAAGGTTACAAAAGGTTTTGTCCGAAAAGGTAGGAAAGTTCGTCTAAATAGGGAAGAAAACGGAGAAAGATATAACAAATAAATAGATAAATAAATAGCTAAATAAACAAATAGAACTCCCAAAGGGGGGGGGCGCTTCGAAAAAGGAAAAGTTACACGTGGAAAAACCCATAAAACCACGGGAGCCTGGTCAGAAAAAATAAGAAAGGGGTATAGAGCCCTTTCTCCTTTTACATTACCTTTTTTTTTTCTTTTTTTTTCCATTTTTTTTTTTCTATAGGTGTATTCTCAGAATTGGTCCGTTTATACTGGCCATTCTTCCAACAGTCACCCATCTTTCAACGAATTTGCTATGAGACAGCACTTCCCTCTCTACTCTCATCTTCCTTTTCATAATAATAATAATAATAATAATAATAATAATAATAACAACAAAAATAGTTTCTTTACTGGCCACAAGGGCCGAACACAAAACAAATAGGGACAATACAAAACTGGGAACACCTTTCAACAAATTTATTGGGTGTGTGGGGTATAGAACTTCCCTCTCTACTCTCACTTTCCTTTTCAAGTCGAACTTGAAAAAGTCGAAGAGGTAAGTATCTGTATTCAGTCCTTTCAATATCGTCCACCACAATACCTACTTCGTCATAGCCACCAGACAGAGGAAAACTACCTTTCCTTCCCGACCAAAGGAAAGAGGTAGGCGATCTTCATGATGGACTCGGCTGATAACCGAATCCGTCCTACACGTGATAACAGCTGTTCGACAAAGTTCCACAAGTCAGTAATGCACGGATACTGGACAAGTGCGTGCAGGACGGATTCGTCGCCCTGCACACACCTCGGACAGGTCTGTCTGACAGCACTTCTATGTCTGCAGAGCTTGTCTCGAACCGGCAGAGCTCCCCGGTAGCACTGCCAGGCCAGGGATTTCTAAAGTTATCCATAGGCTCCGGCCCGAAAGTCCTCCGGAAATGACCAGTTAATTGATCCCTCCCGACGCCCAGAGTTTTCCCGAGGACATCGCTGCTCTTGCCCACCACTAATCCCGTACAGAACTCCACAGTAGAACTTCCACCGACCGCGTTACCCGACCTGCAGATAGCTGTGAGCACTTGCCGACACTCCAGGTGCCAAGCACCCTTTCTTGGTTTATGTTTGATGCAGGACTGTAGCTCTGTCATTGAGACGAGCTGCGGAAAATGCTGCTTGACAAACAGCAACCACACCTGTTCACCGTTAAGAAAATGCTGGAGACGCTGCAGCTTCAGCGCGTGTCTGCGCATCATTAGCTACGGCATACCCAGTTCTCCACTGAGCGGCTGTTGACAGCAGATGGACCGTCTGACGAGTGGAACACGACCCCTCCACAGAAAGCGGGAGAGCAAGCGCTGCAGTTTGGTCAGCCATGAAGCAGGGCAATGGACGGCTGTCAGGCGGTAGTAAGTTAGGGAAGCGATGTACGCGTTCACCACCTCCACCCGACCTTTCAGGGACAGCTTCGTCTCTGCCCATTTCTGGGTGAGATTGGCTACCTTGCTCGTCACCTCCCCCCAGTTTTTGTCTACTTAGACGTCCGAACCAAACCAGACCCCGAGCAATTTAACTGGTCCTTCTGTCCAGTGCCCTACCACGCTGTCGGTTGGCATGGATCCGCCTCTCCAGATGACGAGTTGCAGGTCCACCGACTTGTCCTGGTTAATTTTTGCTCCTGTGACCGCTTTGTACTCTCTTAAAGTAAAACCGATCACCTCGATTTCCGAGCTTTCCGACACTATTACGGTGACGTCGTCCTCATAAACCGACACTAAAGTTCTGCCTCCTAGATCACGCGAGATGTCCCTCGAAATATCCAACTTCCTCAGTAATGACTCGAGAACCAACACGTACATAAAGGGAGAGAGTGTGCATTCTTTACGGACCGAGTGAGAGATGCTAAACGATTCTGAAAGATGGCCGTTTACTTTGACCACCGAACAGATGCCGTTATACATTGCAGGGATCCAGCCTCTGAAAACAGGACCGAAGCCGGCCGCTGCGAGGACAACCTCCATGTATTGATGGTCGACCCTGTCAAAAACTGTTGATTGATATAAATTGATCAAAGGGAGAGATAGTTAGGAGAGATAGAGGGAGAGATAGTTAGGAAGGTAGATGAAGCGCTTAGGAACAGTATTGCGACTGATGTGAAGGCGGCGAGATTGGCTCTTGATCAATTCTTCAATGTCAAGCACGAATGTTGCATTGTCAAAGCTAGGGCGCGTACTCTTAGACATAAGTCGATGGGCCCGGGTGGCAGAATTGTAACGTGGAAACAAATACTCACAGCAGTGGGTATTCTCCCGTTCTGCTGCCAGTCGTGATAGACATCCACCAAGAGATCACCGAACAAGTCTGGCATATGAAGATAAAGCTCGAAAGATAGACCATCCAACCCCGGAAACTTCTCTCTTGTACAGGCCTTCATGGCATCCCGTGTGTCTCCGGCTGTTATCGGCATTTCGCAGAGCTCCGCATCCTTGGCCGAAAAGTGCAGTATGCCACCGAGGTAGGAGGTGAAATCCACTTCCGTCCCCGACACACCGCGCACCCCGAACAGTTCGGTGAAGTGCTGCTGAAATTCTGTACACATCTACTTGGGCTCGTGTAGCATACGTCCGTCACAGCGCAACAAAGACCGAATTGTGGCTTTGTTTCCACGTTACAATTCTGCCACCCGGGCCCATCGACTTATGTCTAAGAGTACGCGCCCTAGCTTTGACAATGCAACATTCGTGCTTGACATTGAAGAATTGATCAAGAGCCAATCTCGCCGCCTTCACATCAGTCGCAATACTGCTCCTAAGCGCTTCATCTACCTTCCTAACTATCTCTCCCTCTATCCTAGATTCCTCTAAGGCTAGTTTCTTACAAAATCCTACTGCCTCTACTCTAATAGCCCTTTTCAGGGATATCCACCAACGGTTGACGATTGCGCCTGCCGACTTCTGATGGACTAGCTTGCTAACCCGGTACCTGAAAGCTTGACGAGCTGGGAAAGACGCGTTCGGCTTCCAATACCCGGGGCCCTGCCTATGGATCCTATCCACAAATTTGTGGTCTGTGTAGCCGGCTACTTTGAACTGTGGACAAGATACCTGCCCAAGGTGCCACGCAGTGGGACTGAACCCGGAACCATGTGATTGGGAAGCAAGATTCTTACCACACAGCTACGCCTGTGCCCATACATGACTTGAATCAAAAAGAAATATTTCGACTGATCACTATAACCCATCTTTAAGCTAGTGAGCAGGCAGAATCGTTAGCATGTCGAGGAAAATGCTTAGGAGCATTTCGTTCATCTTTACGCTCTGAGTTCAAATTCCGCCGAAGTCGACTTTGTCTTTCATCCTTTCAGGGTCGACAAATAAACACCAGTTGCGGCACGGGTGTCGATTTAATCGACTTGGTCCCTCTCATGAAATTGCTGACCTTGTGCCAAAATTTGAAACCAATATAACTCATCTTCAACTAAGAATCGTCAGTGGTTGTATCTTCTTTCCGATTCTATCTGTTAATACTAGAATACAATATTTGGAAAAACAAGAAAAAACTCTCCACCAAAAAATTCTTGATGTGTCCTCTCAAAAATTTCCTACCAAAAATATTAGGGTTTTTTTTGTTTTTTTTTTTTGCTTTGCGGGTGGTTGCTAAAATTACAACTAAATTTAGATTAGGTGGAGGCATGGTTGTGTGGCTAAGAAGTTCACTTTGCAACCACTTGGTTTCAGGTTCTGTCTCATTGCGTGGAATGTTGGGTAAATGTCCTCTGCTATAGCCCAGATCGACCAATGCCTCATGAATGAATTTTTTAGGCAGAAATTGCGGAAGCCTGTCGCGTATGTGTATATACATGTGTGTGTGTACATGTGTTTGTGTTCTCCATTACCACCACCACAAACAACAACCATCGTTTGACAACCAGTGATGATTTGTTTAGATCCTGTAACTTAGCGGTTTAGCAACAAAAACCGCTAGAATAAGTACCAGACTTTTAAAAAATAAGCACTGGGATGGAATTGTTCGACTAAACTCTTCAAGGAGGTATTCCTACATTGCTGCAGTCCAGTGACCGAAATAAATGAAAGATAAAAGAATAAAATTAGCATACGGTTTTTTCTTTTTTCTCCGACAGATCGAGAAATATCCTTATCCGAAATTTGTTTTCCATTCAATTTGAAGGATCTCTAGTGACTATTGTCACATATTTCGTTTATAAAAATTAGAAAACACAGTAACTTAAACAGAATTGAAAACTTAATTATTCTATCCTGAAAGAATTTCCCTTTGCGTACACCTTTAATCAGTTTAATTAAATATAAATTTTAGTT
Source organism: Octopus bimaculoides (assembly GCF_046866305.1). NCBI lineage: Eukaryota > Metazoa > Mollusca > Cephalopoda > Octopoda > Octopodidae > Octopus > Octopus bimaculoides. The sequence continues at coordinate 49,034,874 of NC_142933.1, read as the reverse complement.
TGAAAGTCTTTACTATCAATGTGGTACTCACCATAGCAATGCTTTAAAAAATTAACTGTATATCTCGTGAAAAATTATTGGTGAGACCATCAACGAAAACATTCGTTATTAATTGACTGTCAGAATGGTTTGATCCAAAAATAATAATGCTTAGAATGTTCTTTGTTGTGACATATTAGACAACCTCGTTTTAAAAATCAAATTCAAACAAATACACACACTCATTTGTTTGTGTGTACACATATATAAAGCATAAATGCCGTTTAACGGATCATTTGCAAAGTTTGAACGTGAACGAGTATAGGTTTTGTTGAGGTAAGTTTCGCAAGTGGGCTTTTATTTTTCTGTATATGAGTAGAAAGAGTTTTTATTCTAAAATAATTCTCTGTATGCTGTAATTTTTTTCTCTGACCGGTTATGATTTAAACTTATTACAATAACACTTTTTTTATTGCTTTATTGCAATAAAATCCGTTTTTAATGAATACTATATTCTTCTCAGAAACAAAGAAGCTATAATGATAATTTTCATGAAATAATATAACGGTATATTATTTTCAGCTCTTCACCATGTCAAAGGAAGATTACGAAAACCTCGCCAAGAAATTACTTTCTACAGTAGAAGATTATATGGAAGATGGAAATGGATGGAAAGTTATTGTGGATAAGCCAAATGTTATTGTATCTTCTCGTAAATCAACAGAATTTAATGGTAATTTATACAAAGCTGAGGGAATAATTGAAGCATCCCCTGATACTGTATTTCAATATTTAGACCCGTCACCTGATTCTCTCCGCCTTCAATGGGATAAAAGAATGGCTGGTATCGAGTGTCTTGAAGTATTGAGTCCTAATTTGAAAATAGCACGAATGTACACTGGGGCTGAAGTAATAAATATCATATCCCCAAGAGATTTCGTGGATCTTATATTCAATGTGGAAAACGATAAATTCATAGCTACCTGTGCAGTGAGTATTGAGTATTCCAAATGTCCACCGATAGCAGACTTTGTTCGGGGTTTCGATCACCCATGTGCTTTGGTGTGCATTAAAGTTCCTGGAGATGCAAACAAAACTAATTTGCTAAGCTTATTACAACCAGACCTTCGAGGTAGGTTACCAACCGAAATTGTTGATTCGGCAATGCCTAATTCCCTTGTAGGGTTTTACGATGGTCTTGGAAATACAATACCCAAAAAGGCTCCTTAAGTTTTACCAACTTTATTGATAAATGATATATGAATGATGTTTGTCCTAATAACTTTCCTAAACCAAAAGTTTGTATTCAATGAAGACCTGTCGAAATCCTATTAAATTTGAAGTTCAGTAACCGCATGTTGTTTTGCCTTGTTCACTTTCTAAGTATATATTGTATTCTTAATTGTATGTTTATGCTCATTGCACTTTCATAATTCTAATACATTACCGTGCAACATTCTGTAGTTTTTTATCTTAGTCTACGTATTTCGTTTTTTTTATAGATTTTATCAGCATAAAACTGTTTGGTCCGGTTATGTTAAGATAATCTAGAGTGCTAGTTTAAATTGACTCATTTGAATTACTCCAAATCGAAAATTATTTTCACCGTAAGTATATGATGCGGAGATATTTTATTTAGCTTTTGTACATGGAAGATTTGGCTTGTAAATAACCTAAAAAGGGAACATTACTAGATTCCAGCTAAATAGCTTTTTTTTTTAGTTTTAAATAGGGAATTTAAATTACCAATATTGTTGATGGGACTCTCCTGGAAATAAAAAAATCAGTTCAAAATATTTCATTTCTTTAAAACTATTCTAAAGTGAAAACTTTTTTTAAAAGTGAAGTTTAATCTTTGAGCGAGTTATAAACAAAGGTGAGATTGATACTGTTATATTCCTCTTGAATAACTGAAAGCTGACGAACGTAGAAAAGGAATTTCAGAGATATGCGCTTTTGAGGAGCCTGCGTGTTGTAGAGATATCGCTAACTCTTCCTATTAAAATTTTTTAATCATTGCAATTGTAGAAATAATTACTCCTCATTTTACTTCGTTTTAAACTTATTTAAATGTTTCGCTAAGCTGTGTCTGCGCAACGTATTTTAGTCTGAAAACGAAAGAAAATAGAATTTATCATAATTAATTCAAAGACCACTATAACTACTTCGGGTTGCTGACAATGAGGTTGTAGGCATTTACCTTTTAAACATAGGTCTGCTTGCAGAGAAAGTGATCTGGAAAAGTTAACGGTTAAAATTGAAAATTTTTGCGTGGCGTGAGGTGATACAATAGGACTAGAGGGTACATTGGGAGACAGTACAGCTGGTTATAAAACGAGACGAGACGAAGTGTATTGAGACTATTTGCCAAATAAGCAAATTGTTTTGGATATGAACTTAAATGAAAATATTTTCATTTATAGTAGTTGCCCCGTCCTAGATGTGAACAGTACAATGTCTTAGTTAGAATCTCAGGCTAAAGTAACGTTAAATAATACAAATCTATGGAATAATTTAGGAAATTCTGTAAAGTTAGATAAAAAAAATTTATAACGTTTGTTGAAAGATAGGTTTTGATGTTCCTATACGACTTAAAGGTCATTATTCATGGAACTATTTCAGTCTTGAACCGAGCGACGGATGGCTTCCAAAGCCTCTACCAGACGTCTTAGCTGTACGAGGATTGCAAAGAATGTCAACTTAGATTGCGGAGGTATAACCAAACGATGGTCAATTACAGGACAGATAGAATGCAAGGCGTTGTGTGACGGTATGGGCTAATGATACTTTCGGTCTACGAAATGACTAGATTGAATCTAATGGGCAGACAACGTGAAAACATTTTCGTGCCAGAACAGATCGAAAGCTTTGTCAAATCACAAATAATTTACATTGTTTACATTTGACGGATATTTGTCCTCCTCTTGTTTGTTGTCAACACAACATTTCGGCTGATATACCCTCCAGCCTTCTTGGGGAAATTTCGAACCTGGGTTCTCATTCCTAAGGTATTTTTCGACGTTATTGTTCAGGTCACTGCTTGGAATCGAACTCGGAATCTTGGTTAGTAGCCCGCGCTCTTAACCGCTACGCCATATATCGAAAAATACCCTAGGAATGAGAACCCAGGTTCGAAATTTCCCCAAGACACCTGAAGAATGCTGGAGGGTATATCAGCCGAAACGTTTTGTTAACAACAAACAAGATGAGGACAAATGTCCATCGAATGTAAATAATGTACATAATTCCTCATCTCTTAAATATAGAACTGTATCACAAATAATTTGACATAAAAAAATAAAACTAGGTGAGTGTGTACAAATTGAAGATAAGTGGGCAGCAAACACAAATGCCTTCTACAATAGGAGTGACTTTCAAAAATGCGTTCTTTGTCGCTTAGTAACTTGGTAGGTAAGAATTTATTGTAATTGCTTGTTGGTTTCTTAGGAAATCTAAGATGTTACAAAGAAAATCTGTTACATTTGTGAACAATTATCAAAAGAATCGCTCATTAAGTATGTCACCAGCATATGTAATGCATTTTAAGAATATCGTGAAATATGTAAAATATTTGAAATACGATTTGCTTGAGTTTGAAATGTTTCTCTGTTAGTATGTTATGAACTTGAAATACTTAAAAACTTCAGTTTCATTGGAAAAACACTGGCTATGCACTTGATAAGTATATTTGCATATTTTGTACTTCATAGGAACGAGTCGATCAAAATATTGTCACCAGTTGCCGTCTATTTGTAGGAAGAGATTTGAATAAATCTAATGCTAAAACCGACACTGCTAAAGCACCAAAAATTAGAAGCAATTTATCATGGCTGTGTAAAATTGGGAAAGTAGTATCTAATCCGCTTTTAATTTTGAACTTTATAGTGATAAATGAAACGTCGGTAGATTTAATTAAAGTAACATATTTATCAATGTTAAAATGAATTCTACAATATTAATTATTCGCGTGAAGTAATTGACGTTATAAATTTATCGTTAGTGGTGACGGATAGATTTTTGTGATTTAGATTAGCACTAAGCGGGAATTAAGATGACGTCAGCTTGTTTTACTACGTTACGCTTCCGTCTTTTATTCGTTCTATAGCAGTTAGAACGCAACGCAATTGTAATGAGCAATATGAGATTGAAATGTGTGATAGTTGAGAAGCACGACTGGTTTAACCATAATAAAAATTTTCTAAGGGATTATATAATGATAACATTTTATATATATGAAATGCACAAATCTTATTTTATTACACCCTACAGAGGGGAGACAAGTTCTGAGAGCCTCAAGAAATTAATCAGAAAATATCCTTCAATGGTGGCTTCGTTGAAGCTTCTTGAAAGAATATTGTCTTTTACTAGTTGAACACGTTGAAACTCCAGGTTTTATACATTTTCTATTTGAATAAATTTGTAAATGAAAACCTTTTCAGTGTTGATTTCGAGTGTTTTCGATTTTGCTCTTAAACACCAGAGCAAACATTAACACGCAAAATATTTTCGTGGTATGAGAAAACGGTGATTCTTTTTGTTTTCTTTTCTTCTAATATTCATTTCCAAATTAGATGTGAAATTTATAGAATGAATTTTTATAGCTCATCACACATTTGTCTTAAATCTAAAACTTATCTGGTCTAACCCTTAAACAGCGGGAAAGGGTTGCATAACTGTGCCAAATGGGCGATAAACAATAACCCCCTTCTCTTAAAGGTAATTTATATATTTTCACTTTAAAAGAGTACAAAAACTATATTTGTCTCGTACAATAAAAATTTATGATCTCGTCGAAAATTTCTGGAAAATATTCATTTTCCTTTGTTAGCAGTATCCAAGTAAATTCGAAACCTCAACTGATGCCTCTTGTTTAATAGTTAAAGCACAGGAATTTAACAATTCTAAGTGATCACTGATATAAATTAGTATTTATCTCGGTATATATTGTATTTCATATTCTGAAGAACATTTCTAGAGATTTCTTTAATGGTTGTTTGGAAACAATAGTAAATTTGCATACTATCACCCAAAACGAGCAAGTGTTTCCAAGGCAAGTGACAGCATTTAAACATCCATTACCGCACATTTTTCAAAACTTTCAGAATTTGTAGTCTAAGTATTTAATAATTACTGTAACAAATATATTTACTTCATATGTGGCAAAATTAAAAACTAATAGCACAGAAAATATGGGCTGCAAAACGTTTTAAAGATCATAATCTTTTCATTTTCCATCCGAGTTTTAATATTAATGTAAACGTTACACTGTACTTTAGAGTATTCAAATGTTTGATTTACTAGAGGATTATAGGATTTTTTTTTTAATCCTATAGGGAAAATTTCAACTTCAATATCAGATCAACAATATCAGTCCAACACTAGCTAAATGTTGCATAGGGTATTGTGAATAAAAGTGAAATTCTGTTCTGTTATATTCCAAAAATATTGCCAACCAGTATTTTGAGTTCCAATATAATTGGCACCGAGATTAGTGAAGAAATATACTTTACTTGCAGAAATTATAAGTTAGCAAATACTGGCAGAAATTATTGGCATGAACAAAATTCCCTGGAGGAATGATTCGTATCTTTAAGGTTGAAAATATACAGAACTAAAGTTGAATAGGTAGTATATTTAATTGGAAAAATAGTTTAATTCTTGTAACAACTATTTGTAATGGTTCAAGCATTCTGATTCAATGTTACAAATACTTTCAGTGGCTAATCAGAGGGATTTTTCTCTTGGACGCTGTAACTGACAGGTTACTCTCTAATCGGATTTAGCCCTAATGCTTGTGACATTGGACTCCGTTAACAGTCAGGTCGTAGTATTAAGCCGGACGAGGAATTAAACATACCCACCGTGAATCAGAACGACACCGCTGCAATTTCCATTTACCAAATTTTGCTCGCCAGTGAAACCAGAAGCAATAGATCATTGCTCAAGGCTCTACGCAATGTAATCGAACACGAAACCACCTAGTCTCTAAACAAATTTCTTGACCCAAATATTAAGCAAGAATTGATTTAACACAGCGAGCTACTTTTTCAAAACGATCGATTAAAAAAAAAACTATTATTTACAAGATTTTACAGTTCGGTAGATGTTAAATATCGCTTATGCTTAATGTATACAATGATTAATCATTGCATTAGGTTTTCGTGTTAAACTGTTCCATTTGTAATCTTCCGATACACTAATACTTTTTTAATATTGAAAAAGTTTGATATTCTAACGTACCTGTGGTGGAAACCTGGTCAGGAGAAAAGATCTGTTGCCAGGAAGTTGATTATAGTAGGAATATAACAGTAGCGAGCACTGTAAAACAAATTTCGTGAAGCCTAGTCGAAACCATATCACTTTACATTACCTTCTTAAAAAGTTTGTCCACCCTTCCCCTAAAATATGGACTTTCTATCCAATCGAATTATTGTAGGTACATGAGTGTTGTACTAACTTCAAGTTACATCTGTAATTATAAGATATTTTTAATATTGTTTACAGCAAAATTTAGGTGATAATCAGATTAGGGAAAATAGAACTCCCAGAAGATCAATAGAAAACCGTTTTTGTATGTTACATCCTTTCCAATGGTTTACTTAATTCATCAGCACCGTGATAGTTTTACTACATCAACATGTTACTGTGTTGGTGTAATATAAGTTGTATCTACTTGAAATATTGTTTCTGGAAGTGGTAATGGGTGACGATAAAAATGTAATGTGATAATCACTATCATCTAAACTAACTCGCAAAGGCTTGCAGATTTACACAAGAACTCACGACCAAACAGAGCCTTTACGCAATTGCTCGATCTAGAAATAGCAGCCTAATCTTAAATTAATCCTATCGTCTTAAAATGGATGATTTTAACTAAAAAGAAATTGCATTGTTATAAGCGGGAGCACGTTTGATTATTGGCTCCTGGATCTTGGTTGACTAGTGATTAAGCAACCATTCACTCTCACTGTATACTGATATAGGTTTCATATGCAGTGTCTATACATTATCCAGTTTCATTTCATAACAAAATTGTACTTTTTTTTAATTGACTTAAGCTGACTTTTGAAGGGTATATTTTCATTTATGTAGCAATTAAAAACGAAATAACTTTTCAGTCATAAGTAAAATTGCTTTGAATATTTTATGTACATGATGCAGCACACCACCCAAGACATTTAACGCTAGTTTCTAAAACTTAACTACTCAGCTAAAGATACAGCATGACCCACTACAATATAATGCAGTACATCTTTCCGAGGAATATTTTCTCTCGCCAATATAATTTCAGGCCCCAGTTTAGAGATGGATTTTCGTCATGATTATCACCTAAACCTGTTTTTTTTTCTTTCGTTTGTTAATGCAAACACCTATGATCGTGTGTTCTTTTATATGACAAAACTACTTCTTATAGTTATTTGGCGGCATTTCATTGAGTAGCTAAATTAATCTCCCCTTGTTAAGACAATCTTCAGTTCTTATAGAATGGTGTATAACTGATTTAAAATAGCACAGTGATTCATAACGAATTGATCTTGGAGCAATAAGAAATAAATCCTACCACAGTAGCATCAGAACTCATAACTTGGAAGGCCGACAGTAAAAATTGTACAGCATTTTGTCTAGTGCTATTATCTGTATGAATTTCTAAATAATACTAAGGTACAAACTCAAGTATTCATGGATTGTCAACGAAAGAATTAGCTATATCAAAGCGTGCTTCAATGAAATAGTTTATATCTAGCTGCAAATGTGATGGTTTATTGAAAAATGAATCAAGTTAATTTTTGTCTGAATTTAAATATCAAATTATTATTAATGTGCGAAAGTATTGCAAGTATATGGATTTATTTTCTAAAACACGCATATTTTTCAGTATGAAATTTATACTAAAATGTGTTTCTTGTTCAAAAGTGCTACATATTTGAATGTTCAACAGTAAATCTATAGTTGTTTTAAGTTATTTTAACCTTTTAAAGTGGAAAACAGCTGCATGACAGAAATTAAAGGAACTTGTATTTCTTACAAATATTAAAATTGCCTTATTTGAAATGAATATAGGTTTCAAATTTTTATGCAAGGCCAGCAATTTGAGGGCAAAAGTAAGTCAATTACATCGACCCCAGTGCTCGAAAGGTAAAGTTGACCTCAGTGGAATTTGAACTCAGAACCTAACGACGAACGAAATTCTAAGCATTTTGCTCGACAGGCTAATGATTCTACCAGCTCGTTGCCCTTTTTAAAATGGGTATTAATATATGATAATCTTCCTCTGAGGATTTATTGTTTCATTACAACGCAAATACGCTCATGTATATTTAAATTTCACAGCACCAGACGTCTCAACATTTCATATATCTGTTTTTTTACGATGCTATCGCTCTAAACAAATCCGGAAAAAAACTTTTAGCTCACTATGCAATTGCAGTTATGCCATGAAACTAAATCAGCAACAGTCACCTTTGTATGCTTCCGGCTCATTAGGGTAATCAGGTGTCGTTGTTCCATCAGTAAAAACAAAACTAGAAATATCTCAGATTAAATCATTAACTGTCGTAACTCCAAAGACGATGCGATTTCATTGAAACTGTAGAGATAAATATTCAGGCTCGTAGTAGTTTCTTTCTACACCTTATGAATCGTTACACTTGGCGTTGCATAGCATTTCTTTCAGGTGAGTAACAGAAACAATAGTAGTATGTTGTGGTTGATTGGTTATACAAAATACACTTCAATCGTAGATTTCAGCATCTGCTGGAAAGATAATATTTCAATCTTTCTCGTGGACAAATAACATTTCACGTAACTGTCAACCTATTTTCACACATAAGCAGGGTTGTGTGTGCAAGTGCATGTAAATATGCAGGCGTAAGCTATACGCACCTGAATTAAAATTCAAATTAGTCCAATACATCTAGTACTTATTCTATCGAATCCATTTACATGAACTGCTATATGCGATGGCGTAAACATACCTACACAAGTTGTCAAGCGGTGGGGAGACAAACATTCTATTCCTCCGTCTTTCATATATATATATATATATATATATATATATATATATATATATATATATATATATATATATACATATATATATATATATATACATATATATATATATATATATACATATATATATATATATATATACATATATATATATATATATATACATATATATATATATATATATATATATATACATATATATATATATATATATATACATATATATATATATATATATACATATATATATATATATATATACATATATATATATATATATATATATATATATATATATATATATATATATATATATATATATATATATATATATATATATATATATATATATATATATATATATATATATATATATATATATATATATATATATATATATATATATATATATATATACGCATACAATGCACATGGCCGATTTCCACACAATTTCCTTTACCAAATTTATTTACAAAGCATAGGTCAGTGATAGGTACTTCCCCAAGATACCGCGCAGCGAGACTTAACCCGAAACTACGTTATTGAATTTTGTAACCACGCAATAACTACATTAAATATTGCAGCTGACCATTTTTTATATTTTTTATTCATATGTTGGGGATGGGGGCTGAAATATTAAAGTGATAATTTCTTCCTTCCTGCCATGATATCACATAACCAGTTGGTGAGAGGCCTAATTCAACATTAAATATATAACCAGCTTCTCTCTCACTCAGTCATTGCCATTTGCAGCATCTTAAGGATCCATCCACTTTTAACAGAATTTCTGCTGATAACAGAGCAACTATGCTACTCCTAGATGCTACTTAACGCACTTAGCGAATGCGAACATGTTCTTGAGATTGCGGTGGAATTTTTATTATTAGTGTCTTCTGTACAGCATTTTATACAGATTTAAAAATTGTTTAGCGCTAGTTCGATTTCGCAGTGTTTTTTTTTTGTTGGTTTTTTTTTAAAATTCGGATACATTTTAGTTCAAAACGTAATACATATTTACATATATGTGTGTGCAAGCAAATGTGTAGAGTATTCGGGAGCTGTTCTTGCATTTCTGTGCAAGGTACATTATACTAATTTGTATGGCAGGGAATTACTGCATGTTTATTTATATTAACGTAACATCTTAACCATTAAATAGTAATATATCTACTTAACGCTAGAACTCTAGATACAATTCATTATACTCATTCGGTAACATACCGTAATAACATTTCTGAGCTTCACGCTTCTTGGTTTCAACGAGGGAGAGAGCGCAACTGTTATTCCATACACATTTCATTAATGCCGTTCTAGTTTACGCTGACATTATGCCCCTTAGCCAGGACAATACACGCAATAACAAATCACAGCACAAAATATTTTCTTATTTTCGGTTTCTATTTTCACTATATATATATACTCTGACATCGAGCTTCTTTTCCAGTTATTTGATTTGTTCTTAGTTCACTCTTTTCTTCCGTCCTTTCCACGACTGTCTATTGGATGCTATGGCTATAATAACTGTACCATTCCTCCAGTCTATCTAGAACCTTGTTACATTCATTGAGCGTATTTGTAGCTAATAGCAGGTTGCATTTTTTTTTTTTGTCATAGTTTTGTAATTCTGGTCGTAGATGGTACTTAGTACTTCTTTGAACTTAGGTATGGTAGAAGTATCTTTTGCCTCTGAGTACGACCAACTCTTATTCTAAAGTCACTAAATATAAATCTGTTGACAGACAGATTCTTCTCCAAATGAAAGAGGCTGAAAGAATAAACAGCTTTTGAATCACAACCACTTTTCCCGAGTGATTAGGTGGCTGGCCAGCTTTCTAAAATTTGTGTCGCAAATTTTGTCATTTATATGGTACATTCCTTGTACAATGGTTATAGATTCCACATACAACCAAATTACCATTCTGATGTTTGCCAACAGGCTCATTGAAAGTCCCAGTCGTAATAACAAGGTTACTACCGACTGTTATCACGACAGTATGTGGAAATACTTCATAGAAACGTCACATTACTTATCTGACGGTCTTGACTGCGGTGCAGAAGTAGAAATCAATGTTGGCCTCTCACATACTTTGAATACTTCCATCACTGTCAAATTCCATGCAAACAATATGCCTTCACTAGCACAGTTGAGAGAAATACCTGCGACCGTATTTGTCTCCCCCAAACTGGACCTGTTTGTCATAAATAGAAGCACTTGTTTAGGTCCACCACTGACTATTCACAATTACAATCTGTTGAACCATTTTACTCTTTTTTAATATGGTCTTTAGAAGCAAATCCAGATTAACTAGGCACAAGAAATATAATATAAATCTGCTGCAACTAAATCAAGCGTTTCATATCCTCTTTGTGCAAAACTTTGTAAATCTTTTACCAGATTAAAGAGTAATTTCTGGTCACATAATATATAGATTATCTCTAATTGTAGTAATTTTCTAAATATTTTACTCACATTTTCTGATGGTTCTGGATCAAATTTGTATGTAACTGTGGCATATTTATTAGCTTCAATAGGTTACTAATGTTTTTATTTATTTACTTTAATTATTTTTCCTTATTTAAACATTTTATTCTATTTGTATATAACAATAATCAAATTGTAAATTTCATTAAAGTCACTAAATTATACTGTATTTATGTCTTTTTGTATATTACTTGTGTGACTGTGTAGTTCGTTTTAACTGGTGTTCATGAATATGTACTCTGTTAGTGTTGAGAAAATCATATTCGATTAACAAGTCGTCAGCCATTACTTACACACACACACACACACACATATATATATATATATATATATATATATATATACAAATATGTGTGCATATATATATACACACAACTATATTATTAATAACAAAGCAGTCACGCACACGCACTAAATACTTACGCTCACACATACACACACACACACACACACACACACACACACATAAACACACAAACACACACACACATACACCAGCAACTGTCTTAGCTAGCATGCCCTATTCCATTTTCTATACAGCTAGACACCACCAACATCCTGTCCAACCACGCAGTCCTGGGATTTTCATCTGCTGTCGCTACATCCTCAACAACTCCATGTGACCTGCATTGACTTATAATAGTCCAATCTCCAGTAACCAACTTGAACTTCCGCCATTCGTTTACTTAAGCCTGACGAGCCAAGGTCGTTTTACGAGTCCACAAAACTTTAAATTGCATGGAGCCGAATCAAGCTGTTATTAAATAATACATATAACTTTACCAAATATATTGTGTCACTTTCTTTCCGTTTTCCACTCACTCGTGTGGGGGGGGGTGCGTGTGTATGTGTGTGCATTTTCACAGACGCTTTCAAAAATGATATCCCATGATCATGGTCTGATTGCTTCATACTACTAGCACATAACTTTCTCTTTTTCAACAAGACTAAACTTGAGATTCTCTATCTAAGCAGCTAGATATCTTCTTATGTTACCCAATGCTCAATGAAATACGTAAATAAAATACAATATTTTCCACCGAAGGAAGAATGCAGTACATATGACATTTACAAAGATTTAGAAATTGTTCGTTAGGCAACTTTAAACAAGGAATTGACTAATAAAACACTTTGTCTCTACATTTTTTCCAAGAATCCAACGAACTATAAATATGAAAATGTTGACATTTAAAACATGCAAAGGGAAATAGATACAGTCTTTCGTTTTATCATCTTATGTTTAATATTTGCTTTTACTTTTGAATTTTTTATGAAACAGCTAATAAGCTTATTTTATGTAGGATTAATATTGCTGAGTGCATATATAATACCGACTGCTTTAAAGGGCTTTATCTGTTTATCTGTAGTTTATAAAACATGTGGTTTCTGAGTTAAATATTTCAGTGACCACAAGGATAATAGCAAAGAGAAAATGGCGTCTTGGTTGTATTCCAATATTAGAGGTGCAAAATTCTTAATGCTATCTAAAGAATAGTGAAGTATAAAATGGTCCGGGTCTTCAGCGAGTTAAACTAAGGCGAGAAGAGTATCATGCTTTTTGTATCACAGCAACATGGCTTTAGTAAGATTCATACTAATAACCTAGAGGTTTATAGTTCATTTCTTTAGCATGGTGTCGCTAATATGCATCTGTAATATAAGTTCAACAATTTTTATTGATAATTATTCTATATTACTGAATAAAATCAAACGTTAAATGTTTGCATTTTCTACCTGTTGTCATATTTTTACTTCAACAATATAAAGATTCACTATGAACATCAAGAAAATACTATTGTGCCCCACTCCCATTATCATCGCGAAATACGAACAGAACAAAACTAAAAATCTAATCCCTGAAAATGCTAGTCCTCATCATTTTCCAGAATCTTCTCCTGGCAAATTCCCATCGTCAACACAGTAAAATTATATGAAAGTTTTCCTTCCTCTCTCAGAACAGAAAATTCTTCAGCACCCTTTCCCTTCCGGATATTATAAATGCTGGGTAAACGACTGCTAGTTAACTGTAATAAATGACATTCTCAGTGTATTATAGAGGGTAATGTTAACAAAGCTTCAAATAGACCACATATTTTTAATTTGTGGACTTTGTGTGAAAAATGTGGATAACAATACAGGAAATTATTTAATTATCGTAAAAAGAATACATTACGTGAATATGTGTAAACATCTCTTTGATGATATAGTTAAAAACTACAATTTTTTAAAAATAGCTTTTACAACTCATACAAGGTGAGCAATAACACATGCTATATCAAAACCATATATATTTGATTTCTTATTCTGAGTAAATAAAACATTCTTCAACTATAAAGAAATCTGCCTCTTAAAGTAAGGTAGCTTTCATTTAATTAGAGCTGACTAACTTTAAAAGTTCCAGATTAAGACGATAGCATTGGGTTCACAGATATTCCGGTAGCATAACTGGGCAGACGGGTGGACCAGACTCGGCCGAGCATGAGTCGTCACTGCCAGTATGTGCTAAAGACTAAAGGAGACCAGACCAACAGTAAATCGGGTTGAAAAGGAACTTGAGACCTACCGACACTGAGCAATGAGAATGCTCAGGATTAGACCGTGCCACAGATAGTTTAACGAATTTCTAATTTTCCCCCTTGTCAATTTTATCCCTAATAGTACAGCAAAATGTTGGGACTAGCTAAAACTGATAATCTCAAAAAAAGAAAAATAGTGTTCATCTAAAAATTTAAGCGAATGAATAGTTTTCATTCGAAAACAATCAATTTCTAATGTGCATTTTATTTCCCGATGCCAAGCAAGCAAAATAAAACAGTCGTTCCAAATTAACAATAGGAAAGGAAAAGCCTGTTAAGAGAAAACAAAAATGTTAAAAAAAAAAAAAACATTGATTTATTAGAAAAACGCTGAAGTTCGGCCAGATTCTTAGTCAAAAGGTTTGCAATTAGATAAGGAATCAAATTATATGACTTGATCTATCTTGCTACAAGTCATGTGGCAATGTAATATCGATAACAACGGCTCAGATTTTATGAAAATGTTCTTTGAATGTCAGCCTTCAGATGATGATACATCATATTTATCTTGCCATAAATGAAATTATATGACTGGTTACAGAATAGCAGATTGGTTTTAATGTGAGAATAACATATATTTTATAGATTTCTTGAAGGAGCATGGCTCTGAAAATACTTTCCTGGATCTGAGAAATTTACAAAAGTAGTATATGTTCTCTGTGGTATCAATGGGTCTGTCGGTTTGGAATTTTTCGTCTTAAATTTTTAAATTTCAAGTTGTAAATTATTCTCTACACAATTATTTATAACTTAAAATAATGTATTCGCGGTCATAAAAAACAACGAGAAAAAATCATATGTTTTATGTACTTGATCGTTCTCTTTTTCCTTTTCTATTTATTTATTTGTTTATTTTTCCATTTTAGATTTATGCAGGCATTGATATTGTTTCCTGAAGTAACAGCACATTTCTAATACAAGTGTTTGCGTTTATGTGGACTTTATTTTATTATGTCAAATAAATGCTGCGTAGTTTACTTACCAGCTATGTTTATTGAGTAATAAATGTCATCTATATACGTTTATTTATAGTTCTGGCAACTTTATTTTCTACATGCATCTGGTTAAAAGCTTTCATCGCTAAACTCATTGTTGGCATCCTCTAAGTTATCCAGTTGCCAAATATTGTTGAAAGTTACAATAAATTAAAGCAAATAGCTTAGAAAAGGGAACGTTTTACAAAATCAAACCAAGTTTTGTAGCGATAAACGGCATTTAGTTAATGAAAAGTAACTTGACTAAAGGAATGATCAATCAAACGACAAATTTATTTGGGAGTTCCTGTAATCAAATCATTACACAAGATCGAGAATAAAGTTATTTCAATAGTTAATACATTCAGAAGTACTATGACAATTTCTCATAAAAACTAAATAGCAATTACAAAACGAAGATTTCAGTCAGATTTTAAGAAAAGCCTCGTGTTCGTTTATCCTCATGTTCCTCCTGGAACATATTCTGTGTTGTGCAAATAAAAATATACAGCAGTAATATTTGAGTAGTAAATATTTATGTGAATAATTACAACTATTTTTCTAATTGTTTTCAAGGAGATATATAACAAGTTATTCATAAAGAAAAGAAAAATGAACTAGAGAAACGTGTGTGTGTGTGTGTGTGGACATAAACACAGACGTTAAGGTATGCATGTATTAATGAGCAACAATATATATGGCCGAATGAAATGCAGACAGGATATACTAGCCCTGAGGGATTGTAATCCCTGAATTAAAATCAGTCCACGACCTGAGCATTGACATAAATAATGATGCATCTTCCCAGGTGAATATTGCTTGATTGGCAATAAAATGAAGGTGGCTGGCCGGATTGAAACTTACAACAGTAAACCATGATGGCTCCTCGAGGACATTTGTTCTCAACCGTTTAGACAACTACTCCCAACTATAGTCACTACACAGTGTAAAATAAACAGCGGAACTCGAAGTAATCCAGCGAAGCGACACAAAGAAGATCGTCTCAATGCGACATGTCAGATACTGGGAGAGACTGAAAAAGTTAAGACTATACTTCCTACAATGAAGACGGGAAAGATATGCAGTGGAATACATCTGGAAAATCCTGGAAGGGCTTGTACCAAACTTTGGCATTGAAAATTATACAAACAGCAGAATGAGGCACCACTGCAATTAGCCAAAGATACAAACATTGCCATCAGGATACAGGGCAAGATACTGCAACAGCCTCAGTTTCAAAGACCAACAGCTCTTCAATACCATCTCAAAAAGTCCGAGAGCGCAACATGGGGTGGCTGTAGGTGTCTTCAAAACAGAACTGGAACTCCTCCAAGCCGGAGTTCCGGATGAACCTACCTCGCGGCAGAAAACACAGATGAAGGCAAAAACATCAAACTCTCACATGCACCAAATGTCACACAAATAGTGAAATTGTAGCAAAGCTAACAGTGATTCCCTATCATGGCCGTAGTTCTCTAGCCGAAACTAGTAACAGAAAATATATATATGTATGTATATAATATATACATACGCGTACGCACACACAGACACACATGTACATGCACACACATATACACACACACAAACAAACAAATGTATACATTGAATGATTATAAAGTCATTGTTTATTAAAATACATTTCATTTTCAAAATTTGATAGAATCCAAAGACAGAATTAAAATTTTTATGAACACAGTTTTCAAACTGGTGACTAGTCTGGTCCAGACGCTGCTGATAATGGAATCGCAAACATCAAAAAACATTTTGTTTGGTATTCGTACGCATTCTTCTTTAGAGATTGCTGACATTTTTATACCGTAAACTTTATATTTTAAGCAAGAAAGGATAATGTTGTGAGGTTCGGTGAATGCGTAGAGTATTCTACTGAACCTCTTCGTCCAATCCACAGCAAGGTAGGCCTTTATATTGCTATGGTAATGTAGTGGCGCCCCCGACATGGTGGAAATAGAATTGCACATCTTCAAAGTCTTCTTGAATGCTTGGCACGACAGATTGTCGCAGCAACTTCAAATAAATGAGACCAGTCACAGTATCATCAAAAAAGAATCCTTTTGATGATAAGCCACCTCATACTGTAACTTCCGGTGAATTAACATGATGTTCCTCTGTAATATGCAGATCTCAGGTCACCAGTATTTACAATTGTGGAGCCATTTAACTTAATTGAGGTCTCATTACTCCAAACAATCTTTGTTGGAAAATGTGCATCTTCTGAGCATCATGCTAAGCACCATCTGAAGACCTCCACTCTTCAGAGCCAGTCATCGTCATTGAGAGCAAGAGCTATTCTTGGACTGTAACTTTTCCAATGACAGCGCTTCAAAGTACATTGTACCCTTGATTTCTGAAATTCCTATCCCATTTTCCGCACAGATTTTCTTGAACTCACGGTAATATGTTTCCAGAACCCTTTCTTGCTCTGTAGGCCTTCTTGCTTTGCGGTCTTCCGGAACGTTTTTGATGACATTTTCATGAGCCCCTTAAAAAGATACAAACCTATCCTTAATTCAAGTGATGGTAAGTTGTGAAGGTAGATCTGTTTAAAACGCCCTTATAAACTGTCTTGGCACTTCGACTGCGTTTTCAAACTTGAGATAATAATATAGGAAAAACTTCCTTCCTTCAAATCTCAGTCTGATTCCCTTCATTCTTTCTATCAGATGGGTTAAATCTAAAAAGAAATTAAAATTGAGTTACCTGCAGTTCAAGTGTGTATACATAATTTTGTCACATGCGTGTGTGTGTGTGAGTGTGTGCGTGTGTGTGTTCGCGCGTGTATTATACATACTTGTTAACCTTTTTGCAAGTGTATATATTATATATAATCAAGTTATACACACATAATATATATGATACATATGTATCATATATACATTAGATATACCATTTGATAAATATACATATTGCATATATATATTATATATATATATATAGAATTATATATTACAGCAACCCCTCGACTATCGCAGGTGTAACATTCCAAAACCTCCCACAGAAATAATTAAAATCTACAAAAATATAGATACTTATAGGCCGCAGAAACCCAGATATACTGTGGATTCCACGATATAAATTTACATATATTACCCAGAAAAATCTGCGATGTACTGAGTGCCCGATAGGTGAACCGTGATATGGCGAGGGATTACTGTATATCATATAAGTATATGATATAATTATATATTATGTCATATATATATATATATATGTATGACGTTGGACAAGTTTTCTCTCTGTAAAAATTTCTGTTGCAACTTTCATTAATTTATATCTAACTCATCTAAAACTTTGATCCAGGTATATACTTTGAAAAGTTGCTATTTGTCTGATTGCAAAAACCTTTATACGTATATTATGATTACTGTTTCTGTTTGCGTTCATTGTATCGTCTAAAATTATTTTAACCTTTGCTGTTCCGCTTGTTCTACCAGATTCGCCAGCCTTTCCTCTGTAATATAAAATCAACTCGCATATACTCACGCGGATCACTTTGGAACTCTTCCCTTATCTATGCTTTCAGTTTTGAACTTCACCAACCTCGCTAGTCTGAAATTGATTGCAACACCCTTTCTGTATATTGCACCTTACCTTCAAACTAAACTAAACTCTCGTATAGTAATGCATTTTTTTAATAATTTGCGTTTAACGCCTGCTGATATCAATGAGAACATTTGATTTCTTTAGTTTTTATTTAAAAAAATGCATCGATCAGTCGGTTACTTCAGAATCAATCCTCAAAAGTTGATATATTTTCTGCAATATTTGCTTAAATGAATGCTTAAGTAAATAAAACATGTTAAATTTTATAAATATCCATTTATTTTTCTAATTTGAATACAAACAAACTGACTTGCGCAGATATCCTAAACTAAGACTTACTAGAGCTTGAACGAAAGTGGTAAAATTAATATGACCTTTGAGCAAGAATAACATTCAAATTTGGGAAGCCTTCTACATTTTGTTAGATATTTTGTCTACCGAAATTATCTTAAAGATTAAATTATGTGAGGATTATTATTCCAGCATTATTTTCTTAGTGATGCAGGTCAGTGGACAACGAAAGACGCACATTCTTGTGAATCAATGATCGGCTGAAAACATCACCAGCTGCACCTACCTGGGCTGCAATTATATTAGAGAGTAGATGTCAACTTCAATTATGTTACTGAAGCAGATATCAACTTCAGGATCGGGCATGCAGCAGCAGTGCTCAGAGGAATCAACAAGATCTGGTCAAGCTCTTCGATTTGTCCATGCAGGAGAAACTTGGAAAATGATTGTCAAGATCATTCAGAGCTTGAATGCATTCTCCCTATTGGTGGCTATGCAGAATCACAAACTCTCAAGTGCTAAGAAGAACCAATCCACGCAGCCTTTGGGAGATTGTAGTGGAAAGAAAAATTAGACTTTCAAGTCATGTTTTACCATTGCCACAAGAACGAATGCCCGAGATAGTTATACAATGAGTACCGCTAGAGAGACGAAAAACAAAAGGGGGAAACCCAAGGATACATGGTGCGCCACCTTCGAAGAAGATCTGAAGCGACTTAGAGTCACCAGGGAAAATGCAGGCGACTATGCTCAAAACCGAGATTATCGGAAACGTCTTGTTGTCCGTGCGGATCTAAGTTTATGACTAAAAATATTATCTAACTATTTATATATTCTGACTTGTTAATATCTAATTCTAGATGTTCTATAATTTCTTCGATATATTTTATATCATGTCTTCCTAAAGTAGCAAATAGAAAGCAATCTTTAAAACTAGGATTTTGTATAGGATATAGTGAAAAAATGTTAAAAATAAAAACAATGTTGAGAATCGTGACCATTCAAGCACAAGATTAAAGTGAATAAAAAATGGCAAGATGCAGTTTTGGGAACGTCTCACTTTGACATACTAAAGGTGAGATAAAGAAGGGTGTTTGACATTTATATAGAGTTTTTCACATTTTGACATTTACAAAACAGAAAGAAATTTTTAATGTTGATGGAGATCTAAATATTCTAATGATAAAACAGATAATCTTAATGTAAATGTAACATGCTAAAAAGCAATTTTAAGCTTACTTGAAGTAGCTACTTTTCGCTAGTGGCATGTGTCAAGAAATTTATTTGGATTATAATATAGTGAAGCACTGCTTCAATAGTAACTGCTTTCTACATCTGAGACACGAAAATGTTATCAGGCAATCATTTTAAACACCATTGCTTTGAAAATCGAGGTGGCTTTGCCTGTATCCTTACAACTATTAAACTACAAACAATATTTAAACATGTAGCATTATCATCATCCAGTATTGTTGTTGTGTTTGCTGTTGTTGTATTTCAAGCCTTCAAACATTTTGCACAGACATGCCTACTGATACACAATTATCAAGCAATAATCAAGTCATTTCACACTTCTATTTTTGAGTTAACGTCTAAGTTCAAGATTTGTAATGTATTTGACCCTTTATGAAAAGTGAAATATTCTAAGAGAAATCGGGCAGAATTGAAATTCTGTCCACCATTACGTTATTCTTAATAAAATTCTCTCTCATATTCTGATTCTAAGGCCAAAATTTTCGTCATGCACTTCATCCAAATATCTATCATACATATATCTCAGCAATTAGAATTTTCCTTCCCACAAGCCGTCGATAACTATTGTTCCACAGGACAACATCCAAAGTATCTATGCTAATTGCGTTGCATTAGAAATTAGAATAGTCCATTATTTATCAGAATATTATAGAATTTGCACAGAATGGTACACACCTGATTTTTTACTATGTAAGCAAACAAAATAGACAGTAGTGTTATCTAGTCATTACAAATATTGAATAAAATAACAAAGGAAATATTACTGTTAAAATATGTGTATGTGACTGACTGCTTGAATAGAAGAATGAATATTTGCCAACAGATGATTAACTATCTTTTTGATGTGGTCTAGGACGGGTATGTGTAACATGTATATCCGCAAATGATCAATACTGAATCATTTTCTGGCTTCTGAGGTAAAACTTAGTCTTTGTAATGCATATTTTGTCGATGGTCATGTATAGAGTCACATGAGAGATTAAGAGATTGTGAGATCAAGTAATTGCAATGTGTTAGAAGGTTTTTAATTCTGCTATTTAGTTGTGTGACTTAAGTAAATGAAATGCAAGATTGTTTCATTTGTGTGAGTAATATTTGTTTTCATGCTGGTGAAGATGTCACATTTTAGTAGTTGCACAAATATATTTCGTTATTTGATATCAGCTACTCGTGAATATTGAGTGTTACAACAAAACAGAGATTTAAAATAAAACATTTCTATATAGATTACCATATAAAATTGATGATACTTTTAAAAACTCCATCAATTCTGTTAGATACAATTGCTTTCCTGGAATAGACGTCTGATAGCAATGATATCTATGTATTTCTTTCATAGATAAAAAAAGCAATTATCTCCTTTGTTCAACAACTTGAATCTCAATGCTGTATTTGGCATTAGAGAGAAATTTTCCTCCGCTGTACAACTTCCTCTTTTTCGAGAGAAACATTATTTTTCTGAATTAATGTGCTTGCTTTTTAATATGTATGTTTTCTGTAAATAGCTTTCCTTTATACCTTAATAAATTCTCGTTTCTTTATTCATATTTTGGCTTTACGATGAATTCCCCAGCGTTAAATTTATCTCATCGCCTGTTTCACATGTATCGAGCTGAATTAATAGAATAACTTCATGGCATTACTCTGCATCAGATTATGTTGATTCCGTAAGACTGCATTAAGTTGGTTTAGACATATACAAGCATAAATAGATTAAAACATGCTGAATACTTAAATAATAAACTGCATGCATTAATGGAAAGCATATAATGGTCGATTTATCATTCCAAGTAACAGGACTGCGTGACTGATCATAATTACTTTTGGTCACTCTATGGTGAATGACAAATGGCAGATAATCGCTTTTCTATTCCGATTTACTGTGGAGCGCATCAGAGTTCGATTTGAAATGAACATACCGTTGGGAACAATGTAGTGAAGTACATTAATAACAAAAGGATGCCGTTGAGACAGCTTAATTGAAAATGAAAGCAGAATCTTGCAGCTATCCCATTACCTGCAAAAACTACATCAGTCACCAGATGACATTTTACATAAATAATCAATTTGTATGCTAAGATTTGTATGGAGGATTTTCTAGCAAGAATTATAGTGGAATAAATATTTTCTATTATTTCAGTATTGTGTATTAAATGAAATTTTATCCATTAGTATACATTCTTTTTAATTTTAATTTTGGATTACAAAAAGTATGGACAAATAATGTTGTTCAAAATAAATTTTCTATCATGTATTAATCATATATAATTTTTTAATTACTATGAATGATGTTATCATTTAAATAATAATCATTTCGTACATTCTTGAAGTATTTTTCGTGTTGGTTTCAGTACGAAAGATAGAAGGGTGAGATAGCCCAGACCAGCGCAGTACTGTTTCATTTATATGTGTATAATATGCTTACTTCTCTTTGTCTCACATAATCAACGACCATCCTTCAAAATCTAGAAATATATTAAGGATACATTTCCCCTTAAAACCACCAGATCATGTTATCTTACATGTTTAAGCTATACTGTCTTAGGTTTACTAAACTACACAAAAAGAGGACACTTACATTATTAGAAAATCCAAAAGTCAGGTTGACTGGCAAGTCTACTTCTACTGATCAGGTTTACACCAACTTAGCATTAGCTGTGTTCCTCTTAATTATTACAGTCCAGTAAATAAAAAACTTTTCTCAAGCGCTATTTTTCAGCTCAATCACCGCATTACTATTTCACATCAGAATAGATGTTTTCATACTTCCTGTCGGTGAAAGAAATCAAAGAGACCGTTTATGTATATTTGCAGTATATATTCTTCACAATTATTCTTCTACAATACTCAAATATTTAAAAGAATTGCTCATTATTCTGCTATATCTCTCATATTGTTCCATAGATATCTTTTAAGATGAATTTGATTAGTCCCTACTTCTATGGCTACAAATGCTACGGTAAAACCCTCTTTTCTATACAAATGTCACATATCAGATCGAAGATATAAAAGACGGTATTACTATGGAAGTTGTAGCTATATAACGGAGGAATAATCAGATTCATCTTTAAAATACAAATGGAACAAATTCATTGTTGGCTTTAGGTTCTCGTAACACAATTAACCTTCATCACTAATTCAGTTATCTCTTACTCAGCATCAAGAAGAATTATCTCACCCCATTTTTTTCCTGGAAACATAACACTCGGTGACTTAAATGTTCTCAACTCCTCTTGGCTCTTGACTTGCCGACACTGCCGGCGCATTGACGAATTTATTTGTCAATCTGAACCGACTGCACAAGTAATCCTACCGACACACTAAATAACACTAAATACATCAAACATAGTATGACGCAATTATCACAATCTCCTACTGATTGGATCGTCTGATATTTTCGAATCAACACGTATCCTTTGCTGCATCCTTTGCGCCCCATCTGCTGCTTAAAGTTAGCTAACTGGTCGGAATCTACCAGTACTATGTTGACTACGCTTGATTGCAAATCTGGGTCGCTGCAATTATCACAACCAGAGCCAAATCTATCTTAAATGACACTCTGTCGTCTCAAATAAAAGAAGAACACATAAAATAGTGTAGTTCAAAAATCACCTAAAAGGATTGGATGGCCACAGCTAGAATACCATCGATCACTGGTCTGCTGAAAAGGGTTTTGAACTAAACAATAATAATTCAGAAATTTATAAGTAATCAAAATGTTTCTAACTTGCTATAGTACAGACGAATAACATAACCTACGACACCGAGAATCTACCCACGAAAAAGTCATCAAGATTGATTACCAAATATTCCCACTACGACCACTAGTTCAGACAGATGTATTAGGTTTCCTAGGTCTTCTACAGTAACTACAATTATCTTTTTGAACAAGATATCTGCACACTCCATTAACTCTGGTTCATCAGGCACAGCCACATCTCAGGTCATCCCAACTGTATCTCCCCTTCTACGTTACAAAATGCCTATTTCTTTCTCCAGAACTCTCTAGTATTCTGTTTCGACCACGTTTTTGATGCAACTATTTGCATGAGTTATGTTCATATGGGAAGATCTGTAAATTTTATGGTAAGCGCCTCTCCATTTCTGGCTTGCTTATTTTTTGTTTTTTTACCGCTACAAGTAACAAACTTTTTGGTCGACGTTTTCAAATAAACACAATCATACCTATTTTATTAGCTTTCTTGATAGACACTTATTTATATTTTACATTTGATTTACGGAAGAATTCAATAATAGGAATCATATTTTAAAGATTGCATTTATTGAGTTATTCATAACCTAATCTTCAACTTTAACACTTTTCATGGCAAAGAAATATCGAAAGCCTGTCTGGTTGCAGATTGCTGTCAGTCTTTTGCTAAACTTACATGTTCATATACGGTGGGTTTGAATAGATAAATATTTCTGTCTCAGAACTGTTAATATACATATATTTACATTATTCGGAAAGATTTACTTCTTGGAAGCTTCGAATATTTCATTATCTTATCACGTTTCATTTTACATAGCTCTATTTTAGTGCATAGAAACTTGACGAATTCACAATTGTTCTTTCGTTTATTTAGACGATAAATCATTTTGCTATATTCTTTTTATTTACCGGCTTATTACTGCCAGGATTTTAAAAGTATTTCTTAAATACCAATATAGAAAGGTCCATATATTCGTGTGCGTGCTGATAAAACAGAGCAAAAGAAAGTTGCGTTTATATATAAGTGTGTGTGTGTGTGTGTTTGTGTGTGTGTGTGTGTGTAGGTTTACAACCGACTGTTGTAAACTTCAGGACTCCAGCTGTTACATTGGTCACATTAGTACAACACTCTCTCGTACTCTTATCATGCATTTACAAGCAAAAACTATATCACACATCAGAAAAATAGACAACTACTAGAGAATAACAATGACATACTCTATAAAATTAATCTGGGAAGTCACGTTCATATCGCAACACAACGTCATTATAAGCGCTCATGCACACATATTAAAATATTAATCATGACCACTAGCAGAAAAACGTAACAGTTAGAAATTTGACTACGAGAAAACAAAATAACGTGATAATAACGTATACAAGAAGCAATGCAGATGCTAAATTTATTTCAATTCTTGAAAATAAAACTGTGAGAATCTGGGGATGTCGAAAATGGATTTAGAAACGTTATTATTCCAAACTAGCTGCAAAAATTAAAACTGATTGAAAATACAAAAAAAATCTAAAATAAAGTTATAACTCGAACACAATCATGTCTTTAATGAAAGATATACACACGCAGACACATGTGTGCATATATTATATATATATATATATATATATATATATATATATATATATATATAGAGAGAGAGAGAGAGAGAGAGAGAGAGAGAGAGAGAAAGAAAGTATCACAGTGAAAAAACAGATAAGAGGAATGATGCGGCAGAGTAGATGCTTATTCCATTCGTTTGCAGCTGTTTCATAATCTTGTCAGTTACATATACATCTGTCGGAGCAGAGAATGATAGGCATTTCATTAAATTTATGCACCTTTGCTGGTACAGTTAGGTTAGGCTCTTTTAGCAGCTACTCTATATGTTCCAGCAGCTCTCCCCTATTGCTGACTACATTTTGATTACAGATAGTCTTTGTGCAACATGAAATATGTAAATATGTCATTTTGGCAAAATACAATAAAATTTTCTAAGTGTCTGAAGTCCACTATTAATTTTGAATGCCTTTTCCACTCTGTCTCTTAATAATCCTACTGTGTCGAGTAAGTTTAGCTGTCATTCAGTCACAGCTTCCTACACGTTTGCTCAGTACTTCTAATGTGTTCAAGGCAAAGAATTTAACAAGAATATCCTCTTATTTTACAATGAATTTGCGAAAGTATAAAAACTAAAACTAAAGAAGATTATTATTTTTAATTTGAACTTGTGTGTTTTCTTGTTGCACCTTCTTTTTGAATTTTCTAATAAAAATCAGTGTGTATAGTTACGTAAAACCAGTATAGTTACGTAATGACATATCTCCTTAACATTTGCTGATATAAATCTGTTTCTTCTCTCGGTTTCAGTTTACATAGCTTAGGTCTCTCTAAATGCTACCACACTTTGATTGATGCCCAAAAAGACTACTTATTTTAGAGAGAGAGAGCATATGTTTGTTTATGGTTTGGTCAAATAGCTTCTGTTCAATGTCATCATAAATCTTAAGCATTGCATAAATTGATGTTAAGTATGTTTTTCGTATCGTCTAAAATACTGGCAGTAGAAACTTCTTGCTTGTAATATCATCAAATGTTCGTGAAGTGCATATATTCTATCATCCAGTTATGTATTGTAAATTCTTGAAAATGTATTGAAGAAGACCTTATTCAAAGGGGAAAATTCTATGATTAGCTACCAAATCAATGCCAGTGGTTCCATTTTAAAACCTTTTAGCTGATTAACACGTTTTAAAATATATTTCCTGGTAGCTGAAATGGTTATTAGAATGTTTGCTGAGAAGAGATTTAGTAACACATCAGCTAAATAGAATTGCCAAAGCATAAAAATAATTGTAATCTTCATTTTTTCCGTTGGGATTTCTATGCAACAGAAGATATTCATGCTAGTACATGAGCTATGTGTTAGTGAATATTTTAACTAACACTTCAAACGTATACGTCGATTCATTATCATCTTGTAGAGTTGCGGATATTTATTGCTCACTTCGTGTTTAGATTCAGTAGAAATTGATTTTTTAGATCGGTTTGAAACAATTCAAGACCTAATTATTTGCAAATGGCGTTGATATAAAAATAACACGTACAAATGTAACGTACAACAATGTACTTAGGGTAAACATACTTCTGTTGAAAACGATAAATTTAATGAATAATAACAAATACTACAAAAATATGTTATGACTAATATGTAAAATTCATGAACAAATGACTTAAATAGAAGACTTGTAATACAGATACATTTGAGATTAGTTTGAACATCTGTTCTATGCATTTTGAGTGTAATTTTGTAGACGAGGACTATGCAGAAGCCAGTAGTGTATTTATAAAATATATATATATATTGTGTGTGTGTGTGTGTGTGTGTGTGTGTGTGTGTGTGTGTGTGTGTGTGTGTGTGTGTGTGTGTGTGTGTGTGTGTGCGTGTGGGGGTGTGGGGGTGCAAGGGTGTGTGTGTGTATTTACCAGTGTAAAACAATGTTTCCGTTGCGTCTCTTTACACCAAAATTTGCCTTGCCTATCCGGTAGAAATCAATAATATAACTGCCAAAATAGAATGATAGATTAAACCTATTTAAGGCAGTGACCACAACATGCCCTCATTTCAAAGAGAGGAACCAATAAAAGCATTGTTTGGATATACACTAATTTGAAATCTTTTATGTGTGTGTATGTGTTTGTCTGTCTATTGGTCTGTTTTCTTGTGTGTATATATGTATGTATGTATGTATGTATGTATGTATGTATGTCTACAGTATCTTAGACTCGATTAATGAAACCCAGCATATATTTTTACAACTTTTTGAATAATTAAACAATTTCACTGTCCTCTGCTAAACTATTTAATAGTAATGCATTTATAGTTTTAGAAGTGGTGAGGCTGATCTGAATGCAATCGATTTCTTCCAGATGGAGAGAAAGAGAGAGACAAAGAAAGATATAGCGAAAGAAATTAATCGACTCCAGGGCAAGACTGGTGCTTTATTTATCAACTTATTTATCAACTCTGAAGGATGAACTCCGAAGGGTGAAAGTTAATTTCAGCAAAATTTGAACTCAGAGCTCAGAGAGCTGGAACGATTACAACTCTAACAACACCATGGATTGGCTGCGTGCATGCATACATACATACATACATACATACATACATACATACATACATACATACATACATACATACATACATACATACATGGCATCTAAACAACATGCGCACGTTAAGTATGTGATACTCAAAATGTTCACATCATAGATTTACTTCTATAGCGTAATCTGAATTTATTCTTCCTGTGCAGTGCTATTGCACATCATCAAATAGTTTTTATACTATTTGCATATACTTCAGGATAAATATTTCGATTTCGGTTTGGAAGTGACTTGCGTGCACGACATTCATGAACCGCAATTACTGCGAAATTCATATTTGCCACCAATGTGATCACATATGGAGCGATATCGTTTCGCCTAGCTCTGACATATATTGTATTTTTTTAATGTTATG
Organism: Octopus bimaculoides; assembly: GCF_046866305.1. Classification (NCBI taxonomy): domain Eukaryota; kingdom Metazoa; phylum Mollusca; class Cephalopoda; order Octopoda; family Octopodidae; genus Octopus; species Octopus bimaculoides. The sequence continues at coordinate 49,006,519 of NC_142933.1, read as the reverse complement.
CGTCTGAAAGGCGGCGAGCTGACAGAAACGTTAGCACACCGGTCGAAATTTTTAGTGGTATTTCGTCTGCCTTTACGTTCTGAGTTCAAATTCCGCCGAGATTGACTTTGCCTCTCATCCTTTCGGGGTCGATAAATGAAGTACCAGTTGCATACTGGGTCGGTTTAATCGACTGGCCCCCTCCCCCAAAATTTCGGACTTTGTGCCTAGAGTAGAAAAGAATATGATGCGTCTGAGAGGGATTTTTCTCGGATAGTCAGCCGCATTTCCTGGCGCTTAAAGAACACACGTACTTTAAGTATGCGGCATTGGTAAGGTTTTCATTACAGAGATGATTCATTGCATAATATGAATATATGCATATAAAATGTTTAATGATTATATACAATATTTTATGAACAACACAGAAATTACTAAAGCACTTTTCATGAACTAACAGTGGGTTGTTTACCTCTAGTCTACAGTTAATCGTTAAAAATTTGAGCATATACTCTTGCATATATGTGAGAAATCTGCCTTAGTTGTTCGTTTGCATTATCTCGCATAGTAATTCTGCACTAAAATGTTTTGAGTTAATTTAGTTCAATATTTTCTTTCACTGATAAAAAAAAATATTATATATTTGAACTCAAGACGTAAAGCCGCGTACAAGAAAACATTTTGTTTCCCTCGCTAGTCACACAATCCCTCCCCATTTTTGGCATTCATGTGAATTCCTTATACAGGCTGTAGAGGCAAGAAAGCGGGTATGCGAGTTTTTGTTACATATCTATTTGTTACATATTCATATTTGCTCCATGTTTCATTTGGTTTCTCAGGAGAATAATTTATTGTGTTGCTAATGTTGGTCTCGAAATAATTACAAAATTATCCACGGATATCAATATCTCGCGAGATTTCATCAAACGTCTCAGTTAATCTTCCTTTAATTTAGATTATAGCTGATTGATTCCACATGAAAAATTTACAACCTAGAAAGCATCTTACAATGGCGTAATTATTAATGCTTCTTTTTTTATATAGTCTGACCAGAATTTTTCCGACTTGTCAGTTTAATTTTCAGTTTTATCCGTTATAAGCTGTCGAATTTAAAGAAAGCATACGTCGATATTTTCCGAGACGTTTTATGATTATCAACTATTTGTTGATTATGGTTGCGTTTCTATAACCCTAGTAGCGGAAAGGTTTTTACCTTATACTGAAAATCCTTAGGAATGTTACAAATGTTTCACCTTAAAATTACTCTTCTAAAACCAAAACATAGCACTTGTCTATGTAATGCAAAAGAAAATCGAAAAAACTAAAATATTCAATCCAACCTTGGTGATGTTATTCTTAAGACGAACTGAGATATGAGATGGAGTAAAAGAGCCTAAATCACAAAATCATCCAAAAGTCAATTAAGTCATGTCTAGCTTCATCAGATAGGTTATTCAATAAATTACTTTTTTTTAATTACAGTAGAGAAAGTAAGGCGACGAGCTACTAGAATCGCTAGCACGCCGGGCGAAACGCTTAGCATATTTCGTCTGTCTTTACCTCCTGAGTTCAAATTCCACCGCAGTCGACTTTACCTTTCGTCCTTTCGAGGTCGATAAAATAAGTACCAGTTGAATACTGATGTCGATGTAATCGACTTGTCCCCTCCCTCGAAGCTATTGGCCTTGTGCCAAAATTTGAAATCAATTAAAGTAGTGAGTTGATAGAAGGAAACTTGGTAAAAAGTCGGGAGACAGCATACAGGATCTTTTTATTCGGCTCGTCACACTCAGCGTCCAGTACTATAAACTATTGTATGAAATGCACAAAATTGTAAACTAGATAGAGGCGTGATATATCTGGGTTTGTAGATCGCATTCAGTCTGTGCATAAAACTACTTAGAACGATATATGCTACAAGTGTTCAGTGCAAGATGCTCCTTTCTCATATAATATAAACTAATTGCAATGATCGAATTAATAGTTGCCTACTAACCACTGACAGAAAAGTCATGAGGACATCTTTTCTGTCAGTGGCTAGTGGGCAGAAAATCGATTATTTATGGCTATATGCTGACAATTCACTCGATAATTCTGAAATTACTGACTCAGTTTTAGTTCGTGATACAAAGGTAAGCAAACAATTTATAAATATTCGAGATCGATGAAAGATGATGTAAATAAGATAATTAATTCTTTCAATAATGTTACTATGTATGAGATAAAGAAAAAATATTTAAACGTCAAAAAATCATTAGCAAATTGTCGATAAATGTGCATAAATTTCTCTTTTGTTTTTTGTTTTTTGTTTCTTTTTTTAAAGGTAGTTGTATTCACGCTTAATCATTGCAAATTCTGTTGTAGTCAAGTGAATCACGTCCGGTCAAATAATAGGGGGCAACATTTGATCATTTCGTTTTTAATCATCATGTTTCATGCTTAATAGTTGATTATTATTGTCCGAAATGAGAGAGATGTAGCAAATCAAGGAACTGATGTTGTAACAATTTAAATCGAATACATGCCAAGAAAGCATTCAAACCAGTAAAATCGTTGTTGCTTTTGAGACAAATAGTATTAACAGCAACAAAAACACATCACATCAATGGAATAATTGGCCGGCGATTTAAATGAAAAATATTAATATTCATCATTACGAGATCAATACAGTGATATAGCCTCGCAAATAAAATTCTATAGCGCCATGCCAGTGGCCCGATTTCTATTACCAGTTGAAAGTACTTTATTTCTTACCGAAATATTTTCAGCCTCTCGCCAGTGTAAACGTTTGTGTAAAACCGCTTCATTGTACGCATCTAAGACACTATGACAATGATGTCAAACCATGGCCGAAAATAAATAATTTATGAGCATTTAATTCAAAAGCCAATTATGCTGGGACTATCTCATACAAACATCACTGTATGGCTCCTTTTATAATAAATTTTGTAATCATTGAAGAATTAAAATAAAGACAATATTTAATAAAATATAAAATATATTGATGTCTTAAATAAGAATATATAAATAATTTGAATCAGTTTTCACTGCTTGATGGAAATTTTTATCATCTTTCAATACGTTCGATAAATTCCTTTGAACTCAATGGATTTATATTTGTTGTACAGTATCATATAAGGCTACAACCATTGCTTTCAAAAGTAGACTATATTATGGTCTATAATGGCAGTGCAAATAAAGGGTTGAATCGACTGTAAATGCATTACTTCAATAAATAGCTCTTATTTTCAAATCTTACATTTCAAAATATTTACGAGGAATCTTGATAATCTCAATGTATACATTGTGTGTGTATATATATATATATATATATATATATATATATACATGCATATGCGTGGCGTGGTTATGTGATAAGAAGCTTGCTTCCCAACCACATGGTTTCGTGTTCAGTGCAACTGCGTTGCATCTTCTGCTATAGCCTCAGGTCAACCAAAGCCTTGTGGGTGAATTTGGTGAAGGAAACTAAAAGAAGCCCGTCGTACATATATATGTGTGTGCGTGTGGGGGTGTTTGTCTCCCATCATCGCTTAGCAACAGGTGTTAGTGTATTTACGACTCCGTAACTTAGCTGTTGGACATAAGAGACAATAGAATAAGTACCAGGCTTAACAAAATTAAGTCCTGTGGTTAATTCCACTAGAAATTCTTCAAGGCAGTACCCCAGCATGGTCGCAGTCTAGTGACTGTAACAAGTAAAAGATAAGACGTATGTATGTAATTATGTATGTATATATGTATGTACATATGTATATAGAAGGTATGATCAATAAGTATCCGGACTGTTGTCATAGTAACACAGCTAAAGCACACAAGGTAAAGCTGCTTGGCACAGATTGGCCTTGAACTCTGCTGTGCATGCGCATTAAGTTTTTACATTCTAGTTCACTTCTACTGTTTACAGCAGTGCTTGGAAGGAAGGTGTGTAGCGTGAGATCGTGGCATTCATCGTGACAGAGAAAGTTGTCATGGCAATACCTGCTCAGACGCTTACGCAAAAGATGCAGAAAGTGTGTGGAGAGGAGTGCATGAGCCGCACATGAATGTACGAGTGGTTCAGACGTTTCCAAGATGGCCGAAAAAGTTGATATTGACGAACGTTCTGGGAGACCCGGAACAATCAGAACTGAGAAAGACATCGCAGATGTAAGTGCAGTTGTGAGGAGAAAACGTCAAATCACCATCAGTGAGTTATCAGAGGATGTGCATATTAGTTACGGCTCAGTTCAGTCTATTATCACCGAAGATTTGGATATGAGACACGTGTCTGCCAAGTTTGTGCCAAAATTGCCTTCAGCTGATCAAAAAGACACTCGGGTTTCAGTTGCACAAGATGTCCTTAATTTTGTCAATCCCGGTACATGTTTATCGTCTCTTATGTCCGACCGCTAAGTTACGGAGACATAAACAAACCAACACCGGTTGACAAGCAGTGATGGGGACAAAAACATACGCAAGGACACACACACACACACACATATATATATCGAGCGGTACATCATTTGTACGATGTGGAGAATATACCACCAGCATTGCCCAAACGACTTGAACATTAATTTCAAGGTTCATCCAAGGCTGGGACCACGGGCCATAGTCCCCTTCCCAATTCAGGATCACAACATATAGGTACACTACGACACAATTTCTTTTCCTCAACAGGCCCTGCCCTGTTTAAGATTGTCCCAAAACTGATCAAAGAGGAAAAGGGTCCTATCACCTTTAAACGGGGTCTGGACAGATTTCTTCAAGGAATACCAGACAAGCTACCCATACCTGGATACAACTCACTCAACAAGAACTCACTACTTGAATGGACCATAAACAAAACTTGACTTTAAAAGGATTTAGATAATCCTACCAGGTGGTGCTATTAAGTTAGACATGGCCTGGACCAATCTTTGGTCGAAACATATCTAAGTCTTTCTAAATTTATATATATATAAACACGCACACACACACACATGTATATTTATTAATAAGAAGGACGATTATTACGAAGTAGCATATCATTACCTTAAATTCCTTTATATATATATATATATATATATATATATATATATATATATATATATATATATATGTACACAACTTCAAATAGACCTACATATGTTTCTACTGCATCGATTAGTAACCGTTACTATTGCAACCCTAAAATTACCCAACGGAATATATCTCTAAATTCTTATCTTATGAGAATTATTATTGGATTTATATACTAACTGTTGAATAACGTATTTTGAATACCTAACTGTGAGTAAACCGGTAAACGTTTGGAGAAATCCCTTACTAATTACCTATATATATATATATAACAATATATTATAAATTAACTACCAACAAAAATAATTGGTAAGCTAACTTAAAAAATCATCACCTAAATAGCAGAAAAAAACGACAGTGAAGATATGCAGACTCTTCAAGAATCGATCCTTTTGGTAATATTAATAATAATAAAGGAGTTACGACGCAAAAACGTATAAATTCAAAAGAACATATTATCTTCTTCAATATATATTTCAGTATAAAGAATTCATTAAGATGCTTAAATCAAAATTTCTTTACACATCATTCAGGAACAGATATAACATCAGAAAAAATACACTCCGTTTAAAAACACAAACCGTTCATGGCGAAAAATTGTGAAATTTTTTCGCCATGAACGGTTTGTGTTTTTAAACGGAGTGTATTTTTTCTGATGTTATATCTGTTCCTGAATGATGTGTAAAGAAATTTTGATTTAAGCATCTTAATGAATTCTTTATACTGAAATATATATTGAAGAAGATAAATATGTTCTTTTGAATTTATACGTTTTTGCGTCGTAACTCCTTTATTATTATATATATATATATATATATATATATATATATATATATATATATATATATATATATATATATATATATATATATATATATATATATATATATATATATATATATATATATATATATATACATATATATATATATATATGTATATCTGTATATTTTATATTGATGCCTCTAAGTTGGATGGTTAAACCGTAACCCTTCATACGGGACTTTTTTCTATACGGGACTATTTGTGACACACATTGAATAGATTCTTTAGAGTGAAGTGTTTTGAACTCACTAGCCGATAAATTTCTTAGTGCCTGCCTCACGTGGTCTTGATGTCGCATGGTCAAAATTCACATGAGTTTTATTTGACACTTTCAAATTTATTCGAATATTGAGGCTGAAGATCGGAATAGGGTAACTTCATACCCTTAACCGTGAAACGTCGTACCCAATTAACTAAAGGCAGGTTTGTTTTTGCTTTTCTCTTCTGTTTTTTGTTCTGTGTGTGCCATAAATATCGCCATCCGTGAGAGAAAAAAATTGTAGTTTGAAATCAGTAGTTCTTTGACTGCTATTTCTGAATTCTCAGTATGTTGGAGAAGCAACTCATGCTAACCCCTGTATATTTATGATTATATATATATATATATATATATATATATATATATATATATATATATATATATATATATATATATATATATATATATATATACTAGCTGAGGTACCCGGTAATAAGATGTCTGCTTATAGCCATGAAACATTTTTTGTCAAATTTCGACATTTTTCAAAAATCTGAAATCTATATTAATGGGTAGAACCAATTTGACGAAAAAATGAGCAGAGTCTGGTAGAGAACTCGTGTCGCCGTCATTATTAAGCATGTCCCTAAAATGGCGAAATTTTACGCCTTGGGGCAGATTCCGTCAAATTGACGTCACGATGGCATGTGTGCAAAATGCCTAAACTTTGCTTGAGAAATAAAATGGTCTTACTTAATCAAAACCTGAAACGCTGGGGAATTAAAACAACGAATTGAAATAATAAGTTTTAGCAAATCAAAACAATTCGCATTGAAATGAAGAATTAGCAAATGCTAAATAGATTACCGTTAATAAGCTGTCTGTTTATATTCCAAAAACATTTTTCGTCAAATTGATGTCACGATGGCTAATGCGAAAAATGCCGAAATTTTACGATTTTTGAAAAATCGATGCTGATTAAAAATCGATATTTTTAAAATTCCAAGTGCGTAAGTGACCGAATGGACATAAGCCCCACACACGTGTCAAGTTTCATCAATGTCTATTGGATAGTCTCGGAGGAGTTAAAGTAACAAATTCACAAACACACAAACTTTCCATTATATATATATATATATATATATATATATATATATATATATATATATATATATATATATATATACATATATATATATACACGACGGGCTTCTTTCAGTTTCCGCCGACCAAACTCACTTACAAGGCGTTTGGTCAGCCCGAGGCTATAGTAAAAGATGTTTGCGCGAAGTGCCAAGCAGGGAAGAAAACTTATTACCACACAGCCATGCCTGCACCTTGTCTAAAATAATTTGATTTTAGGGAAAATTAATAGTTCCTTTAATATTTAACGTCTGATAAAAATCAACAAGAACGTTTCTTGCGACAAACTAGTCGTCATATCTGCTTGGAATCATGTGTTGTTATGTGTATTTCAACAACTGTTTGAATGCTATATTTGAAAATTGAATTTCTAAACGCTTCTATTATTCTAGCCTACATGAGATTGGAATTTGGAGAAAAAAATGTTCTAAGGTATTTTAATAATTAATTGAATAGAAAATTACTGATAATTTTAAAGGATATTGCATTTTGCCTGAGAAATTAACGTTATGAATGCATTTCTTTAAACAATTGAACCTGAATTTTTTTTTTTTTTTTTTCAGAAACAAATTTATATAAAGCACTGCTTTTATAAAGGTTTATCTTCAAATTATAAATGTAAATTTCAACTTAATACGGAGATAATGAGATGCTTCTAATACAATTCTAACAGAAGCTAAACTACAATACTAAATTGAAATAGATGTAAATAAGGAAAGCTATAAAAAAAACGGAGTTAGATAAAAACTATAAACGTTTTACTAGTAACAGTCCAGCTAAACACCCTCTGTCTTGCCTATGTGTAACTAATAAAATAATACACAAAAAAGGTAAAGTTACCTTCTCGACACAAAAAGGCCGGTTTCCCCGTTTCATGACTTATACATTCCCCACCTGGACGGGACGCTAGTCCGTCACATTTTTGCCAAGTGAGTGGATTGGAGCAAAGTGTTTTGCTCAAGAACACAACGCATCCCCCAATCCAGGAATCGAAACCACAATCTTACGATCGTGAGTCCAACACCCTAGCCACTAAGCTAAAACCTCCACATATTTGTAACTAGGAAAGGTGCCATTTTTTCTAGCTTTGGCACAAGGTCAGCAATTTTAGAGGAGGGGAAATCGGTTACATCATCCTTAGTACTTGACTGGTGCTTTATTTTATGGACTCCGAAAGGCTGAAAATCGAAGCTAACCTCGATCTATAATTAAATTAGCGATAAAGATACAATCTTTAGTCGGTAATGTTGACTCACTTTCTTTATTGTTCTGAGACTTCCCATTCTCAGCAGTTATCACTAGTTTTCTTGAGTGTATATGTTTGTTCTTTTTTTCTGTTTTAATAATGATATCTCATTTCTGTTTCGGCTACAATTTTCATGTTATTCGTCACCTGTACTTGAATTTCGTCCTCACCACAATTAAAATTGAAAGTAGTTGCCTGATTTGACAATGAAGCATGCTAGCTGGAAAGTTTTGAAATAACCAGTGTCAAGAGAAAGCCTCCACAAGGTTGTTTGAGCTGTTAGAAACAGCATCCAGATTCCAATTAAATCACATATTATTGTCTCAAAAAAACACATATTCGAGATTGTATTACTGGGTATTCTTTGCTTGAAAAAGGCGGAATAGTCACAGATGGAATGCTTTTGATCATAGGTTTCTTCAATCAGGACCGACTTTGGATTAACAAACATCAACAACCTAGTATGTTAGCATTCTTTATTTATAATTCTGATTTAAGTAGAATTTATAGTTTATTTTTACTGAAGTGTTTTATTGTTACTTATTCTACGCGCCATAGAGAATTACTGTACAGTATATTGATATGCTGTGCCTAGCAACATTATAACATCGGTCCATGAGATTCTGACATACTTACAAATAACATATCCATGCTTATTACATCGTCTTGCATACCCGGTAGTAATGATAATATTGTAATGATAATAAGAGTTACCAAACTTCATTATAATACCAATGTTATAATTTTATGAGTGTGCATCGTGAGCATGCATGCATATGTTTATAACACGTGAGAATTTTATTTTCTTTCTTTTTTTCCAATTATCTCAGCTAAAAAATTAAAATTTTCCGCAGTTTGATTCTCTACTGCCTTTGGCTTTTCATGAATTCAAAATCTCATAATATGCTGTAAGACAAACTTTAATTAGTTTCTAGAATAGCAATAGGAGATGTGCCCCCAAAGTTTATCAAGAATGTTCATCTTTACAAGTAGTATAGCTTTCTCAAAAACATCCTTCAAAAATAATATATGAAATACTTTATACTTCCTATCAGATATACGTTAAGCATCCATTACCTAATTTAGCGTACTCTCATCTTCATTTACCTATGATTCAGAATATTACATTACAAAAATATCTATAGTTTTTAAATTTCGTTTCCAACTTTTCTAAGCTATTCTACGACTGGCAAACTCAAACCTTATCCACATTAATTTTTAGAATAGGATTCTCATTTAGTTTAGCGTAAATCAGAGAATATGTTCATTCAGGGACGTATTGGCTCATTACTGCATTCTCATCATAGAAGCTCAGGAATTCGTCTCGGAAGCAAGATTAGTCAAAACTGGAATATATTGGTATCCTGTTAAAAAACGACTTTTATTATAGTTGTGCTGCGCAAACTAATATTATATATTTTCGCCAAATAAATACCAACTCTTTTTCATCCATTTAATTACTGACAAACAAAATATAGTTCTCCCATAAAATGCTTACTCAGTTGAAATTCTACCCGTATTGAGAAGGAAATAATGTTTTAATGACAATTCTTTTCAAAGAAAACAAGAAAGAGAACTCTTAAATCTAAATTAATTAGAAATTTAATGCAAATATACAAATAGAGTCAATCGAAAGGATTGTCATTATAGTTGAAAATCCACATAATATTTAAATTATTTGGAAAATATAAATATGCAACAGAAGATTTGCATGTTGACGTGATCATAAGAGCGTTTGTAATATTGATTCATTGAACAGACAGTCAATGATTTTGACCGATCAGCATTTAGTAATTTATGTAGCAATTTTACAGTTATGCTTTAAATCTGTTGAATACGTTTAAAGACATTAACTCATATAATGTATTGATTTTACTTTAGGTTTCTCATTTATACTTTATTTTAGTTATATGTTAGCAAAGAAAACTCCTGTATTGTTTTTATCATTTCTCTTTCAAAGAACTAGAACAGAATGAAGTTATTTTGCGCAAAATAAAAGAATATGTTTCACTGTCTTTTCTAATGCTATAAAGTCAGACATTCGGTCGTTCTCAGTATATTTCTACTGAAGGTAAACAAGACAGTAATGCGCAAGTAAATCCTTAGCGAACATCGTTGATAACTATCGATGTTAGGAATAGTCAAACCCCCACTTAATAAGAAGTGCAATCATTGACAAATCAATATAGTGAATGACCGGATTCTAAATTAAGACACAATATCTCCATCAAGTATTACATTGTATCTTCCATACATCCTAACAGGATTACTCTCTTTTGTCTCCGCTACAGGTACCAGTAATAGAGTGAGGCTGAAGTCCCATAATACTTATCTTCAAGTGCTGGGCTATCTTTCAATGACCTTAAATCTTCTCCTCTGGTAATTTGACTCATGATATATTCTTTCCACTTTATCATAAATTATATCATCATTTTTTGCCCATCATTTCAACTATTTCAGAGGAAATTAATTGAAGTCATTCTTATTATCTGTTTTTTTTTTTGGGGGGGGGGGGTGCTTTCTTTGGTATTTCTTTTGAAATATTATATGAAATTGTTCCTTATATCTCCTTTGAGAACGTATTTAGTTCAATGCTACAGATTTCTAATGAGTCATTCACTGGTTCACAGTATTTCTGAAGGCAAGAGTAACACAGGAAGCGATTGAAAGACAAATCTGAACCATGGGGTTGATAGAGTGAGGGACAGGAAGAGCTCCATCAACACGCGGAGCAAAGGTGCGATCAGATCGTAAGCTATCGATCCACGAGACGAGAGATAGTGGAGACCATAGGAAAGAAGATTCGATAGGAACCAAATATGGTCGAAAACTTTTTTGCTGGTGTCGATTTCCTTATTTAACCGAGTCATTAATCTTCTCTCACCTTTCCTTTTTCAGAACTGACGATGATAGAAGCAGGAAGCTATTTATCAAAATGTGAATAAAACTTGTGACTGACACAAGTCATTTACATAACAATGCAAAGTTGTTAATTAAGTCAGCGATCAACATTTCATAGGAGTTGGACTTAATAACAATGTGAAGAAATAGTTATGAATTTGAACAAAAGTGTCATTTTAAGTAGTTCTTACACAATATGTAAGAAAATAAAGGACTGTAATATTCAACTTGAATAATAAACAAAAATCAAGATATGGAGTTTATATCAGATTTTACTTATAATACATTGTCGACATGTCAAACAATGGCATGTTATATGTAAAAAATATTTGGGAGTTTTACACCAATAGAAGATAGTAAAGTGAAAGTAGTTGAATTAAGATGAGTTCTTTGTATATACTTTTTTAATAACTATATATAAAAGGAAACTTTGCATTGAATATTGGCAGATCCTTGGTTTCAGCAAGGAAGTGAGTTACTGAGTCAGACCTTCAGATTAACTGAAGATTGGATAGTTAAATTAACGTGTATGTAGTTGCGTATTCCACAGGTATGTGCGCCCTTATAATTATTCGCAACCCCAATCGGCATAACAAAGCAGGACCTTTGAATTATAGGTTCAATTCATTATACGGTCTGCAAACAGTTTCCATCAACACAATTTCACTCACAAGACTTGGGGTCGACTCGAGGCTATTGTAAAGACAGCTGCCAAAAATACCTCATAGTCGGATCGAACCCAATACTTCATGATTGCAAAGCGATCTTCTCAGCCACTCAGCCATGCCTGGGCCCACCAATTGAATGCTAAGCTGGATGTTAATGCAGTGGTTTAGCTATATTGGAAAATACTTCAATATCTGAAAGGATTATGAAGTAGATCAACTGTAAAGTAATTATTCCTTGTGGAGACAATAATAAAACTATCATAAAATGAATATTGCGTGAAAATTTACTGACAATATATTACAATGTGGAGTAACAAAAGTAATTTCAAGCACGACTAAGACAGAAACGCAGCAGAAAATTTTAAGTGATAACATGATATCTGGCGTATGTTACAAGCCTGTTTTACTGCAGCAGTCTCGGGTAAGCGTTGAAATTTGAATGAAAGAACATGGGCGATATTAACGCTTTAGTTTAGACATTTGAATTAATGAAATGATATAAAAAGGATTGTGATTACAATAACGATTCCTTATTCAGGCACAGATTCAGTATTACACTAACACATAGAACGTAGGTACACATAGAAAAGGAGTCTAGAAATACTGTATGGTCACATCACAACACTAAGACAACTATTTCACCTCAACTCTCTCTGATTTAACATTACGCCGAAACACATAAGGTGAAAAAGGATAAATTCTTCCAACATATATCCGAATGTAAACTACTTACGACTGGATATATCTCTATAAGCAGAGTTTGAAATATGATTGTAACATGAAACATGATTAAATGTCTTCTGCGGGTGGTGCTATTAAGTTAAGCATGGCCTGAACCAATTCCAGCTGAAACCTAAGTATAACAAACTGAAAATTTTCGGAAATTATTCATGCAATTAGTAGACAAGAGATACCTCAACGTGTACCTAAAATCCATAAATAAGTACAAGTGAATAATATTGGATCAACAGAAACCAAATTTGATGATGGAGTATGTTACAAATTGACTCTGTCTTTGAAATCTATTTCAAAAGCGGCTTCAAAACTTACAAAATCGTAATCTGCAAATGCGAATATGCCAAAGTTATTTTGATTTGATGCCAGATAAAGTTTCTAGTTCCTCCCAAATCTATTTATATTCAAATAATACTTTGAAATCCAGTCAGATTAATGGATTATACGCTCTGAACTTATAGATTCTATTGAAAAATACACACTTTTGAACTAACATTGAAAATTTTATCATTGTTTCTAACAACCAATCTTAAAACTTTTATCAACATTAAGTTTAACCACTGTTTAACCAACGAACACAGAAAATAATTTTGAAAACTATATGAATTGTATCGGTGTTATGAATTGTCACCATGAGTCACATTTTTGAGTTTTCCAAAGCAAAGCAAAGCCAGTCTTCACATAATGATGCAAGGCAAAAAGATTCACTTTATTTAAAAGATAATAATCACTATAATTTAGTTCTTGTGGCATTTAGAAAATTATAACTATCTAGTAATTATGCATTATAATAATTCAATCAAGGCGACGAGTTGGGTGAGTCGTTAGAGCATCAGAGAGAATGCCTCGGAGTTTTTCATCTGATTCTCTGCACTCTGATAAATTCTTTCCCTAATCACATACCGATGCCTTAAGTTGATAAGAAATTTGGTTCGTATAACAAAAGTCGTAAAATACTCAGAAAATTTACAAAAGTTTCACTACAAAATTAAAACTCTCAAATAAGAGTTCAATTTCCCTCTGGATTTTTTGAAGATATTCCTCAATTCTTCAATCGTGTTTTTTTTTTTTTTTTTTTTTTCTTGTTTGCGAGTAAGCAAAATCCATCTCTGCTTTAGAAGTAATTTTAAATATATTTTTATACATGTGTAAAACATGGTAGCAACTGTCTCTCAAAGGGGTTGCATATAGAAAATAACATAAATAGAAGGGATCTACCTACATTCACTTCTAAGTTGTTTACTCAAAATTATCAAAATACTTCCAATGGGAGCTTGATTTATATCAATTTCTGCAGAACTAGGGTTTTTAATGTATTCATTAAAATCCGTTTAAGTCGTTCAAAACAGACGTATAGGAATCTGCACACGCTCGTACACACATACATATTTGTGGTGGAGGTGCACGCGCGAACAAGTTCGTGTGTGTGTGTGTGTGTGTTCCTAGAAGCTGTATTTATTGTACATATTTAGTCTTAGCCGAAGGAGTGCTATTCAAAATGAATCCTAGTAAAATTAGATTCACAATCGGGATAAACGGAATTAAATACTTTGGGATTTTTATACGATATTCTGCGATTTTAGACATCTCCAAATCTCTTTAAAAGTTGCAAAGTATAGTAGAATTAAAGAATTATAGTATTTGAACAAGATCCAGATTTAAAGGAATAAGTTGAATTGTCAGTATATTACATGTAATTATTTTACGAATCCCATAAAAAATGAATGACAAAAAAGAATTTTGAAAAAATTTAGCATTTGAAAAATATAAATATTTTAAAGTATCCAATACCAAATTCATCTAGATTGGTCGTCTGCACCATAATTTCATTTTTGTACCAATATTTTGACTTACTCAAAGTAGCTATGAGATTACTATTCCAAAACATCTGCCGATATTTCATTTCATCACAATTACAAAAAAGATAAACTTATACTTAAACCTCATTACATAATTACAAAAAAGATAAAATTATACTTGCACCTCATTACAATATTCCGGCTTTTAATTTTTATACGATATTTCTCACACACCTGAAATCTTCCTAAATGGCAGGAAATCCATTCCAATAGCAATCCCCTTAGTGAAAACTTCCAAGAGTATTTCAAAACTCGTATGATTACTTTTTACGTAGTACTTATATGTCCGATAATTAAGAATATTTTTAGATTCTTATTTTGTGTGCTGTTTGATATTCTACGGCTACATACACATGCATATAGAAAATGCAATATATATAATATATTATATTTGATATATAAACGATATAACCTTCTAAAAGAACTGCAATTTTGTAATTTCATATATGCTTTATGAATGTGTGTGTATATATTTATATATACACTCACTCACACGCACACACACAAAAGCAAACAAACAAGATTACAATAAAAAGAATTTAGTTAAATTCATTATTTTAACATAGTAAAATGTATAATCTTTACAATTGTTTCACTAGCGGATATTAGTGTGCTGTACGGTGATTGTCACATACTCAATTGCATAATCACCTTGACTGAAAGTTGGATATACTGTTTCATTCGAAATAGTAATTTTTCAATACATATTCATGTATATAAAACACACTACATACATATGAACACACACACACACACACACACACACACACACACACTCATATATATATATATATATATATATATATATATATATATACATATATATATATTGATGTATTTGGGGATGGTCATGTTGCCAGTTTAACCAATGAAAACACACGCACTATATATTTGGTGTTCACTTGCTTCAGCTTTATTTTATATTAATTGTATTTCGGCCAGAGCTCTTTCTGTGACCTCATCAGCGGTCCTTTGCTTTCTTCTTTCTTTTTTGTGTCTCTCCTTCCTAACGATCTGCCATTCTGGATTCCTGTTGTATGTGTCTTTATTTGCGCATGCGTATATCCCTCTGTGTGTCTATGTTTAGTGTGTGGGGGGAATGTGTATGGTACCTGCATTATCAGTATCCCCTGTTTATTCACGTTCGTTTAATTTACTTTTCTATATTTTATTCATTTGTTTTTATCTACTTACTTTTTATTTATTTCTTATTTGTATTAATTTAATTTAATTTATTATATTTTGTTTATGTATATAATTATTTAATTCCATTTATTCATCTGTCTATTGTATTAGTTTCATATTATTATTAGTTTATTGGGATCTTATTCTGTCATGGGTTGTAGTGTGGGGGTGCTAGTGTTCCATTCTAGTTTTCTATTTAGGGTAGGTTTATTTTATATTATGTGTGTAGCTTCCGTAATTTATCTAAGCGTTGCATTGGTTCCATGTGTGGACAACATTTTAACTTCTATGTTGTGGAGTGATCCCCCGTGTTCCCGCTCGGCGTGATGGTATAGAACCGACGAGCTCTTCTCTCCCTTAAGTTCCCTCCAATGAGCATTTACTTGCTCTCCTATGCTCCGTGCTGTCTCCACTACGTACGTCGTTGTCTTGTTTCTGCACCGTCCCTCTGTAAAACTTATACCATAGACTACATTCCTAGCTTTACAATTTGTTTGTGGGTTAAATCTACATACAATACAGTTCCTATCAGTACAGGGGTTCTATTAAAAGGGTAGGTTCTACCGATTAGGGATTTGATTGGGTTACCTAGCCTTTCTACAACCTTAATTCTTAGCTTAAGCTGGTCTAGGGCCTTTCTAAAGCGGTACGTCAATTCGCCTCTAGGGGTGGTGCTGACGAACATGACACTCTGATATTTGTGGCTATCATACCATGAGTTGGCCTTCCCTGTTTTCTTCTTAGTTCTTTCAATGGTGTTCCATGACTTGCTCCTATAGAGTGGACAAATCCCATTCCTATCGTTACGTATGATAGTTTCGAATTTCCTCATGGCTCCTTTATATACTCTGATCCTTTCTCTATGGCTATATCCTGAGAATTGCATGCGGTGAACGAAGTGTTGTATGTGTCTCTTTAGCTCTGTAGGGTCGCACATGCGGGACACATTTCTCTTTACTCTGATGAGATCTGCCATCAATATATTGAATTTGGCATTGTTCGCGATAGCTGATGAAAGGCCAACTCATGGTATGATAGCCACAAATACCAGAGAGTCATGTTCGTCAATACCACCCCTAGAGGTGAACTGGCGTACCGCTTTAGAAGAGCCCTAGACAAGCTTAAGCTAAGAGTTAAGGTTGTAGAAAGGCCAGGTAACCCTATCAAATCCCTAATCGGTAGAACCTACCCTTTTAATAGAACCCCCTGTACTGACAGGAACTGTATTGTATATCGATTTAACCCACAAACAAACTCAATATTTCGGGGTTATGATCCCATTTTCAAGAAATTAACGAATGTTGCCAAGGTGCGTGTGTGTGAGCGCGTGTGGAGTGAAAATGCGCAGAAAGGTGTTGCTATAGCAACCAACTAGCTTCCTGTAACTCTCTTCTGTTGTTGATATTTGGTTTCCTTTGGTGTATGAGGATGGCTTCAGAGATTCTAAGGTTGCCCCTTTTCCGCTGTGCTGCCCTGATGCGTACTATGAATTCCCGGGTCTGGCATTTCCGTAGATGTTTATTCACAGAAGTGTCTGCCTGCATATGTTCCTTTATGCGTCTATACAGTTTTCTTGTGCTTCCTATGTAGGATGCGCCACATTTGCCACAGATGATCTCGTATGCAACATAGGTCCTCTGGCACAATTCAGGGTCATTGATGGGGTAGTTCGATAATGTGCACTCCTCTGAGTAGTGAGAGATGTTGTTCTTGGGTAGAGCTTTTCTCAGGGAAGAGTCGGTGTACACTATCTGTATGTCGGGTCCTTCCCTGTGGAGTGCGTGTTGTAACGCTGCAGTAATTTTGTCGTCAAAATGTTGTGGCTTTAGGAAGCACGTGCCGGACTTGGGAGTATGATGGTTCTTCTGGAGTTTATTGACCCTGATGCTCTACGGCGCCGTTGTTTGGCTAAAGATGGTGGGTGGCCATTCAGGCTTAGGTCTCTGAGGAACTGCTTGGTGTTGACGGCTTTGTCGGTTACTTCGCTGCAATTGTTGTTTATACGTGCAATCTCGTTTCTCATGTATGCGGCTTTGGCTCTGGTGGGTAAGGCTGATTGGTGGTGAACGAAAAGTTTTCTGCTAGCAGTTTTTCAGGAGATGTCGGTAAATATGGAGCTTTCCTCTGTGATCCCGGGTTGAAAGTCGAGTAGAGGGAGAGTTCCAGATTAGTCTGGATGTTCAATCTCAAATTTGATGTTTATGTCGATGTTATTGAAGGTCTGGTGTATGTTAATGACCTCATCCCTGGAGGACGTGATGATAAGGATGTCATCAACGTACCTGGAGAAGAAGATGCATGAGCGGCAGGTATTGAGTACTGTGCGTTGTAGCTTATCCATGTACGTGATGGCCAGTAGGCCTGAAAGGCTATACCCCATAGGTAGGCAGGAAGTCTGTTTGTAAATCACAACGTTATATTGGAAATAGGTGTTACTAACTATAATGGTTAGTAACTCTCGTCTGTCCGAGGGTGTGAGGCCGAAGAGCTGGAGGTTGATGGATGGAGAGGTGGGAGAAGATAAAGGAAACGATGAGGAGGAGGAGGTTGCAGGGGAGGAAGGAAGAGATGAGGAAAGAGGTGGGGAAAGGAGATGTGGCGGTGAGATAAGGACATGATGTGGTCTATGAGGATATTGACAGCCGGGAGAGCGGGTACAGGAGTGTAGAGGGAAACTACGTCTAAACTAAAAGGGTATTTGTTAGTTTTAAGTATGGAGGAGTCGATATCTTTGAGTCTTGTGAAGATGTCGTGGAAGCTGCTGACGTTTCCAGGGAATGCATTTCATATATATATACATATATATATATTATATTATATTATGTTATATTATATTTATCTTATGATATTTACTTTTTATATTATACTCATTTATTGTGCTTTTAATTATTAATTTTTCTATATATGATAGTGGATTTTCATCGATGAGTTCTTGAAACTTGGTTATTTTCCCTAAAACTATATATTTTACATATATATGTATATATATATATATATATATATATATATATATATATATATATATAAACAATTGCAGCGTGGAGGGTGTTTATTAGCCATTTAAGAAACACACAAAAACCGTTCGATTCATTTCAACATTTAAATTTAATTAGCCAAAATATTTTCGTCGCTGACAAAATTCTGTGCAGCATCACGAGATGCAGCACGGAATTTTGTCAGCGAATAGTTCACAGTCTCAGAGCGACGAAAATATTTTGGCAAACTAAATTTATATATTGAAATGAATCGAACGGTTTTTTTTTGTGTTTCTTAAATGGCTTATAAACACCTTCCACGCTGCAATTGTTTTCGTTCCAGCACACAATCAGGTCACTTGCTATGCAAGTACATCTCTGTAATATATATATATATATATATATATATATATATATATATATATATATATATATATATATATAAATATATATATATATATATATATATATATATATATATATATATATATATATAAATATATATATATATATATATATATATATATATATATATATATATATATATATATATATATATATATATATATATATATATATATATATATATAGGAAAATGAAAAAAAGCCAGAATGCTGAGCTGGAAGCATAATTTAATAAAGATTTTTTTCTAACCGGTTTTCATTGCGAAGAAGCAAATTATCAAGAAGAAGGAGAATGAAAATGTTTTTTTACAAAGAAGTACAAAATGAAGAAAATAATATATGAAGAAAATAATATATAAAACAATAATATATAAAAAAATAAATATAGTTCAATAGTAGTTCATGTATAAATTGGTAGGAAAAATAAGGATGCATGAGAGTTGAGAGTTGTGTTAGGCTTAAAAAAAGGGTTAAAAGTTTGTGTTAAGCAGGAAATGTGGTGTCAAAACAGGAAGTGTGTGTAAGGGGAGACAAGTGATTTTAGTTAGAGTTATGAACTCTTTTTTTCCCAACAGGAAGTTTGTGTCTGTTCCTAGAGAAATAAGGTCACTGAGGGGTGTGTGTGTGTTAAGAAATGGTTGGAATTTCTCTCTGAAAAGATTCTCCTTGTTGATTCTTTCTTGTGTGGAGATTCTGTCTTTACATTGATAGAAAGGGAATATAATGAATTTAGGGTTTTTGTTTCTGGCGCAAGAGTCTATGTGGCCACTGAGTGGAATTTGGCGGTATTGAGGGAGGTTTATTTGTTCCTTATGGACAGCTACTCTTCTACGTAATGGGAGGCTCGTCTGTCCGATATAGAAGTTTTGGCAGCCTGCGCAAGTAAGGACATAAATGAGGTTACCCGAGGAACAAGAGAAATTGGTTTTAATTTTAAACTTTGTTCCTCGTTTGAAGGTAAATTCAGAGCCTTCAAGTAGGTAGGGGTAGGTGCCACAATTAGGGCGTGCACATTTTTTAACTGATGGGGGTGGAAGTGGTGTATGTAGTTTGGAATTGGTTAATAATGTTTTCAAAGATTTGTGTTGCCTTTTGCATTTAAGGACTTTGTGTGTATTAACGATATTGTTCATTATATATATATATATATATATATATATATATATATATATATATATATATATATATATATATATATATATATTATACATTTATAATTACGTATATATATATACATAGAATATTAAAAATTATATATTTGAATTATCCATTTGTTTCTATAAGACTCATTATACGTTTATATAACAAATATAATTCTATAATTTCATCGGCAATTTATACAGTGTGTGTGTGTGTGTGTGTGTGTGTGTGTGTGTGTGTGTGTGTGTGTGTGTGTGTGTGTGTGTGTGTCTAAGTTTTGACCATTCAGTCATAACAAAGGTAAAACTCTCTGCATGAATATGTGGGAAGAAGCTTGCTTCCCAACCATATGGTTCCGGGTTCAGTCCCACTGAGTGGCACCTTGCGTAAGTGTCTTCTACTACAGCCTCGGACCGACCAAAACCTTGTGAGTGGATTTGGTAAACAGTAACTGAAAGACGACCATCGTATACGTGTGTGTGTGTGTGGCCACCGCTTGACAACTGGTGTTGGTGTGTTTACGTCCCTGTAACCTAGCGGTTCAGCAAAAAGAACTGATGGAATAAAGTACCTGGTTTAACAAAAAACAAGTACTGGAGTCGATTCATTCAACTAAAAATTCTTCGAGGCAGTGCCCCAGCGTGGCCGCAGTCTAATGAATGAAACGAGTAAAAGACTGGAAATTAAAATCGTTCTAGTTTTTCAAATGTTATGTACATTTATGAAGGTAAGCATCCAGTTTAAAGGGAATCACTCGTTATCTAGTAATTTTAACAACATGAATTTTAATTGATGAAACCCAAGTTAACATTCAAATATAAAGTATCAACAAATTAAATGCCTCGTGTATAGTAAATTTTATAGATTACGTTACAAGTCCATTTAGAAAAATGAGGTAAAGTAAATTGTCGGAGAGGCATCTAAGGAAGTTCTTTCAGAAACCTTGAAGTAATTACATCTATTTTCATACAATTAAATTATTTTTCTCTAAGTCACATGATATATCCAGCTTAGAATTATGGCAGGGAGAAAGGTATGCATACATATATGTATGTATGTTGGTAACCTAGGGGAGGTAGGTAGGCAGTTAGGTTAATTACTTAAATGTTTGCTTTTCTATATACGGAGAAGTAATAAATTTCCTCATTATCTAGAAATATAATGCGTACTATCCATTTTACTGGTTATTTCACAGTTTCTGTTATTAGTTTCCGTTTGCTTATATATTTAAACGGATATGTATAGCTCTTTCATTTTATGTCTCTATTTTTCACACCTCCTACTCTCTCATACTCCCTCCCAACATATAATACGTGTGTATGTATGTGTTTAGAGTGGATATATGTATACCGTGTGTGTGTGTGTGTGTGTGTGTGTGTGTGTATAACAAAACAGAAAGTTGGAAAACTTATTGATACAATTTATTCACCATTACAAATGTTTCATTTGCTAATAGGAATTATAGAGTTTTACATCTTAGACATGTAAGAAATTTCCAATTCGAAATTCTTGAATGAGAAAGTATGTATGTATGTGTATATACATGCATATAATGTATTTACACATATGTATATGTGTATATACATATATATGTAATATATGCAAGTGTGTGTTGCATTAGTAAGCATTGAGAGGACTCACTTTAGATAAAGACCGAAATATTAAATCATCTATCAGTATCCTGCGATGACTATTCAATGCAGTCCTTGGCTGTCGACTCCCTACGGAAAGCCATCAACTGAAGAGAAGCATTTTTCTTTTATTATCTTCGTTTGTAACGTTTTCCATGTGTGTGTGTTACATTTTTTGTGCCATTCCTTATATTTATGCTTTTCGACCAACACATCCATATATTTCCACATGTTTTGGTCTGTATCTAATTCCACTTACTCTCTTTTTCCCCTCCTTTCTTTTTTTCTATCCCTCTTCTTTTTTACTCATCCTCTCTTCTTTCTTTTTCTTCACCCACTCTCTCTCTCTTTCTCTCACCCTTCTCTTTCTCTATTTTTTCCTACCCTCTTCTCTATACCTTCCATTCCAGCTAACAAATTCCAGTTTCTGCTCTGATCACCACATTTCTTTTATCGTTCAGCCCATCTAGTGTGCATACGTAGCATTCTCTTCTTTGTTATTTGTTCAAGGACTTCGATTAAAACGTCTCGTGTATGTTTTTTTCTATTTCACAACATTACTATATTTTTTTCGTTATTTCGTTTTGTTTTTATTCCATCGCAAACTATTAATAATCTTATATTTACCATAAGCGTAAGCATGGCTGTGTTGTACGAAGTTTGTTTCCTAACCGCATACTTTCGGTTTCAGTCCCACTGCGTGGCACCGGACAACAAAAGCCTACTCTCTCATACTCCCTCCCAACATATAATACGTGTGTATGTATGTGTTTAGAGTGGATATATGTATACCGTGTGTGTGTGTGTGTGTGTGTGTGTGTGTGTGTATAACAAAACAGAAAGTTGGAAAACTTATTGATATAATTTATTCACCATTACAAATGTTTCATTTGCTAATAGGAATTATAGAGTTTTACATCTTAGACATGTAAGAAATTTCCAATTCGAAATTCTTGAATGAGAAAGTATGTATGTATGTGTATATACATGCATATAATGTATTTACACATATGTATATGTGTATATACATATATATGTAATATATGCAAGTGTGTGTTGCATTAGTAAGCATTGAGAGGACTCACTTTAGATAAAGACCGAAATATTAAATCATCTATCAGTATCCTGCGATGACTATTCAATGCAGTCCTTGGCTGTCGACTCCCTACGGAAAGCCATCAACTGAAGAGAGGCATTTTTCTTTTATTATCTTCGTTTGTAACGTTTTCCATGTGTGTGTGTTACATTTTTTGTGCCATTCCTTATATTTATGCTTTTCGACCAACACATCCATATATTTCCACATGTTTTGGTCTGTATCTAATTCCACTTACTCTCTTTTTCCCCTCCTTTCTTTTTTTCTATCCCTCTTCTTTTTTACTCATCCTCTCTTCTTTCTTTTTCTTCACCCACTCTCTCTCTCTTTCTCTCACCCTTCTCTTTCTCTATTTTTTCCTACCCTCTTCTCTATACCTTCCATTCCAGCTAACAAATTCCAGTTTCTGCTCTGATCACCACATTTCTTTTATCGTTCAGCCCATCTAGTGTGCATACGTAGCATTCTCTTCTTTGTTATTTGTTCAAGGACTTCGATTAAAACGTCTCGTGTATGTTTTTTTCTATTTCACAACATTACTATATTTTTTTCGTTATTTCGTTTTGTTTTTATTCCATCGCAAACTATTAATAATCTTATATTTACCATAAGCGTAAGCATGGCTGTGTTGTACGAAGTTTGTTTCCTAACCGCATACTTTCGGTTTCAGTCCCACTGCGTGGCACCGGACAACAAAAGCCTACTCTCTCATACTCCCTCCCAACATATAATACGTGTGTATGTATGTGTTTAGAGTGGATATATGTATACCGTGTGTGTGTGTGTGTGTGTGTGTGTGTGTGTGTATAACAAAACAGAAAGTTGGAAAACTTATTGATATAATTTATTCACCATTACAAATGTTTCATTTGCTAATAGGAATTATAGAGTTTTACATCTTAGACATGTAAGAAATTTCCAATTCGAAATTCTTGAATGAGAAAGTATGTATGTATGTGTATATACATGCATATAATGTATTTACACATATGTATATGTGTATATACATATATATGTAATATATGCAAGTGTGTGTTGCATTAGTAAGCATTGAGAGGACTCACTTTAGATAAAGACCGAAATATTAAATCATCTATCAGTATCCTGCGATGACTATTCAATGCAGTCCTTGGCTGTCGACTCCCTACGGAAAGCCATCAACTGAAGAGAGGCATTTTTCTTTTATTATCTTCGTTTGTAACGTTTTCCATGTGTGTGTGTTACATTTTTTGTGCCATTCCTTATATTTATGCTTTTCGACCAACACATCCATATATTTCCACATGTTTTGGTCTGTATCTAATTCCACTTACTCTCTTTTTCCCCTCCTTTCTTTTTTTCTATCCCTCTTCTTTTTTACTCATCCTCTCTTCTTTCTTTTTCTTCACCCACTCTCTCTCTCTTTCTCTCACCCTTCTCTTTCTCTATTTTTTCCTACCCTCTTCTCTATACCTTCCATTCCAGCTAACAAATTCCAGTTTCTGCTCTGATCACCACATTTCTTTTATCGTTCAGCCCATCTAGTGTGCATACGTAGCATTCTCTTCTTTGTTATTTGTTCAAGGACTTCGATTAAAACGTCTCGTGTATGTTTTTTTCTATTTCACAACATTACTATATTTTTTTCGTTATTTCGTTTTGTTTTTATTCCATCGCAAACTATTAATAATCTTATATTTACCATAAGCGTAAGCATGGCTGTGTTGTACGAAGTTTGTTTCCTAACCGCATACTTTCGGTTTCAGTCCCACTGCGTGGCACCGGACAACAAAAGCCTTGTGGGTAGATTTGTTTCGGAAGTTGAGAAAAGCCCGTCATATACACATTTATTATTGCCGGTTTCTATATAAATGATGAATGTATGTATGTATGTATGTATGTATGTATGTATGTATGTATGTATGTATGTCTGTGTCTGTGTTTGTTCATCCACCGCTTGATAACCGGTGTTGGTTTGTGTAACCCCCTGCAACCTAACAGTTCGGTTAAAAAGGCAATAGAATAAGTACCACACTTTATAAAAATAATTACTGGTGTCGATTTGTTCAACTAAAACCTTTCAATGTGGTGCCTCGACATGGTCGCAGTACAATAGCTGAAACCAGTAAAAGATAAGCGATAAAAGATTATCCTTAAAAAAAACTCTGTCCCAGTCACTTGTCTTAACAATACTTCTTTTTCCTGATCTTGTGTTTTGTCTGTCCTAGTTTTAGCGTAAAACTCAGCTGTGTTTTATCTTCATTGTATAATCGAATGCAATGGTTATTGATGCGTCTTGCGTACGCAATTCTGTTCTTAGACCTTGACAATCCTATAATCCGTTGTGAGACAGCTGATGAAAGTGTAATTTTCGTATATTTTAGATTATCACGTTCCTCGTTTGTGACCATTACTGACAAAATGGCCAACGATCAGAGCAATATTTTCTAACACATATTCTGTGACATACATGCATATATATATATATGTGTGTGTGTGTGTGTGTGTGTGTGTGTGTGTGTGTGTGTGTGTGTTTGGTATATGAATATATGTATGTGCATATGTATGTGTGTATATATATACATGCGTGTGTATATATATACATTTGTATATGTTTGTGTATGTATATATATATTTATATACATTTGTGCATTTGCATGAATATATGTGGGTGAGTGTACGTATGTGTGTACATATTGGATTTATTTATGTTTGTGTGTATATATATATATATATATAAATACTATATAAATATATGCATATATCCATACATATATGTACATACCTACATCTATATGTATACATACATGCATATATGGGTACAGGACATCAAATAACGTTAAACACAATGAGAAACGAAAACATAAAAGAGAAAACGAACTTTGTGTGTGTGTGTGTGTGTGTGTGTGTGTGTGTGTGTGTGTGTGTGTGTGTGTGTGTGTGTGTGTGTGTGTGTTTGTGTATGTATATATATATATATATATATATATATATTATAACCATATGGCTATGGATATGATGTTTGCAAATATGTGTGTACTGTGCGTGTATGTGTAAGGATAAACTTACGCGCGTATTGTGAGTGGGTGTATCACGTAAGTACACAAGCGTGTGTCGTTCATTACAGTTTGTATGGATAGGTATGTATTCTATACGTATATGTGATTGTGTGCATGTGTTCGCCCAAAAAAACTCAAATAGAGAATCCTTGAAATGTTTTACAAATTATCAGTTTCTCTTATTAATTGCGTTTCGAGATTGCAAATTTGACGGCTCCGTTCTCTTTAGGAGAACCCTAGTATTTCTAGATTTTCATGCAGATGTGGTGTTACATAAACCAGCGCACATGTGATAATAGATACAAATGAAAATCTATACCCAAGAGTCGAGAGTTTCTCATTAGTTCTCCAGTGGTATTCCCTTTTCCTCAGTTTTTGAAAAGACATTCACATCAGCTTGACAACTGATCTCTACAACAATACACGAGGATCTGTTCAGTGCAGTCCAAGATTTCTTTCCTTTCTCCTGCTTGCACATCAGGTATTGTTTGTTTCTCAGTGATCCTGAAGAAATGTATTAATTCAACTTGGGTCGGTAGTTTTATGATATATGCTTCTCCTGGTTTTTAGCTACTCATATTATACGTGCAATCTTCAACCAGTATGACACACCAGTTCCAGCATTCATGATATATATATATATATATATATATATATATATATATATATATATATATATATACGTATATGTGTATAAGCAGTAAAAACGAAGAAACATTTGGAAATCAAATTCAGCTATACAATGAAATAAATACATAATATATTCTGTAATTCTCAGATTCTCAGGACACGACCACATTTCTATCAGTCGGACGCTCATACAATTATATGAACAGGTGATACTTTCATCAGCAGAACTGCAAAGAGAGTCATATAAGAATTTCATTGTTTATATGGATTGTGGTGTACAAACCAGTATTATACTTGAAGCATCATGAAAACAAATACTTTAAAACTGTATTCATATATTATTACAAAATTCTCCAAACCCAAATGTTTTCCTTTTGTTGAGCTCTCTGTTAGTCACTAAGCACAAACTAAATATTTCAGTTATAAGTACAAAATATTTATTCCTATAATTTCTTTAATTAAGTTCGTTTATGTAAGTCGATTTTAATACCATTTTAAGCATTTTATTAATTTTAAAAGTTTTTACAAAGCAAATCGAGTGTACTGATCACTCGATATTTCGGCTGTTTCCAAAATTATCATTCGCCTCACTTTGTAGTTCTACTGAGGAAGATACTATAAACTTCTGACTACTGGAAATACGAGTGTGTCCGAAGACACTTGAATATATTTCGAAGTTTCTTTTCGTCTAACACTACATACACATCACTATATTGCTGATAGGAACCTGCGTTTCTTTTGGAGAGAGGGGAGTCAATTTTATTGATCTCTTTTAATCGCTTTGAAGAAAAGTTGTATTAGATAAATATAGAAATAAATAACTGAATTTGACTTTTTTTGTATCTTTCAGTAGTCGATTAAATAATTATTGGTGATAAACTGTGATCTAGTCAATTAATGTTATCCTTTCAAATAGCACAAACAGCGCTTCTTAAGAAACAAATCAATATTTTACGCCTTCGGTCATAAAAACACTTCACAGATCAAACCAAATTAATGTGTAAAATCAATGCAAGACCAAAACAGCATGGAGATGTGTCGTTACGTATTATATTTATTCGTTAAAGCGTCAGCTATTCTAGCTGTTTTGGAACCGCTCGAAGACAAATCTCAAAAATCATGAAATGGACTAATACAAACTTTCAGAGATGTGAGAGCATGTATTCTGTGAATATCTATTAATGTATTTGCACAGAGTTTACTGTAGAATATATAAATTGGTTTAACTACCAATGTACTTTCTTGATTAGATGAGAATTGAAGACATGAAGCGTGAATTAAATACTGGACAATAACTGAAAGAAACACAAAGAGCTCTAAAATATACTGATTACTCACATTGGTTTTGCTGATGGAAAAGAGTTAGAAGTTAAAGTAAGCCTGTTAATAACAATGACCAGCAACCAGAGTGGCGAGTCTTAAAGGCGACAGACATACTCATACAATTCGCAGGATACAAATGCATAGGATACATCTATATATATATATATATATATATATATATATATATATATATGTATGTATATATATATATATATATATATATATATATATATATATGTATATATATATATATATATATATATATATATATATATATATATATATATATATATATATATATAGGTGAGAAAGTTGGTATGTGAAAGCACGTGGTTGGATGTATAAAAGATAATAAGAGTGAAAAAAACTACAGAAGGCTTGTGTTACATGGTTAAAGTATATATTTAAATTATGTCAGAAAAATGTTAGAAAATCTTTTTGGTATATAAACATTGTATTTTGAGAAATAACCGGTTTCGTGTTGTCTTTTCAAATTTCTCTACTTCATTGTAACCTGTTCGCTCCAGTCTGTATATATATATACAGAGAGAGAGAGAGAGAGAGAGAGAGAGAGAGAGAGAGAGAGAGAGAGAGAGAGAGAGAGAGGGAGAGAGAAAGAGAGAGAGAGAGAGAGAGAGAGAGAGAGAGAGAGAGAGAGAGACCGTATTATTTTATTATGCAAAAGGTAGTTTCTAGTAATTGTAAGAAAAACTAAAAGGCTGAAATTACGAAATGCACTAAAGTTTCATGGCTTAATAAAAACTAAAACGCTTCATATGTATTTTACATTATGCTGTATATGCATGCTTTTGTTTATCTTATGTTCATTTTCAAAGTAAACGTTAAGTATACTTACATATATATATATATATATAGAGAGAGAGAGAGAGAGAGAGGGAGTTATTAATATTTCTAAGTCTCTCTAAAGGAGACTACGGCAGCGGTACTGGAAATTAATAGTTATCGCCAAGCCAACATGGCAGTCCCAAAATTAGGACGAAAGCTGCCGTGAATTAGCTCCAAGAAGCCATCGCCTCTAGCTAGCTATGTGACACACGAAACCTGTGTCCTTTATAACCTTCGAACAGGGGAGGTCAGCAGCTTCCCCTTGCTGGTTTGGCATCTGCAGATTCGTCCTAATTTTGAGACTGCCATGTTGGCTTGGCGATAACTATTAATTTCCAGTACCGCTGCCGTAGTCTCCTTTAGAGAGACTTAGAAATATTAATAACTCTATTTCTGAAAACCAGTGGATAGATTCCACTGAAATTAGATAAATAACCTTCGAACAGACAGTCAGTAGCGCCGCCTGGCTGGAGCTTGGCTGCTCTGCATTGACAAGGGGCAACACCCTGAAACTAGTCTAGTCTGCAGATGCCAAACCAGCAAGGGGAAGCTGCTGACCTCCCCTGTTCGAAGGTTATAAAGGACACAGGTTTCGTGTGTCACATAGCTAGCTAGAGGCGATGGCTTCTTGGAGCTAATTCACGGCAGCTTTCGTCCTAATTTTGGGACTGCCATGTTGGCTTGGCGATAACTATTAATATATATATATATATATATATATATATATATATATATATATATATATATATATATATATATATATATATATATATATATATATATATATATATATATATATATATATATATATATATATATATATATATACAGACATCTATACAGACACACACACACACACATACACATAACTAACGTTTAAAACGCCAAGGAAGGGAATGAAAGGTGGGTGTGAGGAATACATAGCTTTGAGGAGAGAAGGGGGTAGGTGGCTTTTCTGTTGTCCGTCGCAAAGAAACACCCACACACAGATACACACACTCACATACAGGCGTAGCAGCCCTCCCTGTTTTTTTTTTTTACTGTCCTGTTTGTTTTACCAATTTTGACCCTCCGCAAAATCCAAAATTTTATTTAATTTGCTTTGCGGGAGCAACTGTTTTATCGAAAGCATATATTGTTGCTAAATGCTCGAAATATGTGACTAGAAAAACAGCCAACAACTGATGAAGGGTCGTTCTTTATGTTGTTTGTTTTGTTTTCCATTTGTGTCTTTCGTTGTTCGAAAGAATACTTCATGTTCCATGTACTCGTGCTTCGTACTTTTTGTTGTACACGTTTCATGACATCCTGTGCCCACATAGGCATATATATATATATATATATATATATATATATACGTATAGATGTATGTACATATACGTATACATATATGCATGTATATATATCACTGTCCAATTTTTCCTTTCTTGGTTTGTTTGCCACCTTGGAATCCTCTGTTTAGTGGGTCGATCCACTACTCAGGAAGAGACTATTCTAGAGTACGTTCTGCCTTATCTTCGAAACGTCTAGTTAGAATAGAGGCAGCTGACGAAGGATTAATTCCAAGTGGCTATCTGTTTTCCTATGTGTAAATCCTTGACGCTTATATATCACTGGGAGAATTACGATAATATCGTTGAACACCACTTCGTTAAGGAAAAAGGTTATGCAACAAACTATTCTATTTTTTCCCCAGTAGTGAAACAACTAAAATTTCTGCGCTCATTTATGACTAAGATATAACCAAGTATACAGAAGCATGTTTCTCTAAACAAATTGCTTTCAAACTATCAGATTAGTGGTTGGATACTAAAAGCTTTTACAATGAGAGATTTGACAGTGATGTTCATACTACTTCGAAAATATCTTGTGTTAAGCAAGTTGAACTGCTGTCTCACGGCAATAGTTCCCCGGTGGACTAGGTTTTACCTACCACTAAAATTTAAGTAAATTCGACCATCTTAAGCATACCTTTATGCATTGTGTCTCTGTTCTTTAGAAGTTAGAGGGACCAATATGCTATTTTACATGGAAAATTTGGTTCCGAACTTCGATATACAATACAGAAAAATAAACAGAAATATGAGTGGTACCATGGGATTTCAAAACTTCCTTCTTCAAATACTCGCATCAGAAATGTACACTGCAACAGTTTAACTTATAAAGGTCGTCAGATGCAAAACTGTCAGCGAAAATGATTGCAAAACACGACAACACTTCTTCTGAAATTCTTAAAAAGCATCTAGAACAAGCTGCCGCAGGCTAGTAGCAGCGGCCTGATACGTTGTAGCCAACACACCATGATATAGAAAAAAATTATCAAAATCTTACGTAATAAACCAGTTTTTTATGCAAGTACTTTATCGGCGTAAAAAAATTATATAAGGTTTAAAATGTTAACATCTTTAAAACATTACCGATAATTCCACGCATTCAACAAAATTTTGACTTACAAATTTTCAAAATTGAAAGAACTGTTTTTCTTCACTGTGAGAAAATCTCTATTATCATCGAATGCGTTTGAAACTGAACTACTTTACAAGACTTTTACCTATCTTCATAACATTTTTCTTTAACTGATAATTAAAAATTGCAAAACATGTTCCATTTTTTAATAGTTTTTTAAGTATTGATATATAAACGCTTAAATTAAAATTTCTATAAGCCACATATTATTTAACCTTCCGTTCCTTTTATGAATGTACATGCAGGTAAGTGGATTTTAGTTATTTTGATTCCCATTTGTCACCATTACCTACCAATATGTGTGTGTGCCTGTCTGTTTGTGAGTGTGTCGGCACACATGCGTGTGTTACATTGCGTACATTTATCAAGTGTGTGTAAATATTTTTAAATATTTTGCATTTATACATTAATTCCAATTAAAAATCAATTAATTGAAATGTATTTTTGCGCTTATACATGTATATATATGTGTGTGTGTGTGTGTGTGTGTGTGTGTGTGTGTGTGTGTGTGTGTGTGTGTGTATTATATATATATATATATATATATATATGTATGTATATTATATATATATTATATACATACACACATTTACACACACACACACACACACAATAGACATACATCACACATATGTATACACACACAAATATATAATATACATGCATACACATATGTATACACGTATATATATGTATATGTGTGTGGGTGTCTGCAGATATATATATATATATGTGTGTGCCTGCATATATATATATATATATATATATATATATATATATATATAAATATATTATATATGTAAATATATATATATATATATATATATATTTATCATATGTGCCTGCATATATATATATATATATATATATATATATATATTTATTTATTATATCTATAAATATATATATTTATATTTATATATTTATATAATTCATTCGTGCGATTAAATAAGCGT
Organism: Octopus bimaculoides; assembly: GCF_046866305.1. Lineage (NCBI taxonomy): Eukaryota > Metazoa > Mollusca > Cephalopoda > Octopoda > Octopodidae > Octopus > Octopus bimaculoides. The sequence goes on along the minus strand of NC_142933.1, from coordinate 48,974,213 downwards.
TTATGATTGCTGCATAATACATTTATCGAAATTTAAATCAGTGAATTAGAAAACAAATTTGTGTGAGTATGTGTGCGTGTGTGTGTATCTATGTATATATAATTTGTGCTTCAGTGTGTGTGTGTACATGTACGTAAAGTGTTCGATTTTATTCAGATGTATTATGGTCTTTGCCTACAACTAACTGCATGAAAAGTAATAGATAAGAAATACAATATATGTACCCAGTTCTGATGTTTCCTTTAAGTAACATATCTTCACAATTTTTTTTCTTCAAAACAGCGACACCTGATTCAAGGTTGACTTGGCCTTCTAGCAAGCATTTTTAAGATATCGATTTCAAGTCAAAGGTCAGCATGCCTAATCTAAATAAAAGATTTGTAATTAGATAGAAAATTGTCTTCGATGTAGGAAGTGTGCTATCATGTGATCTCAAACAGTTACAGAAGGAAATAAAGTCATACTTGATTACGATCAATAGAATTTCCTTCATATTACAATTGATGACGTATTTTATTGGCTTTAAATTATAGCTTTATGTTGTTGCTTTTTTTTTCTAGTGGAGTTTCACAATAAAATCTTCGTTTTCGCAAAATTTTGTGGCTGTGTAGTGAAGAAGCTGCTTCCCAACTATGTGTTCTTAGGTTCAGTCTTAATGCGTTGCTCCTTGCGCAAGGTGTCTTCTGTTGTAGCCCCGCGCCGACCAAAGCCTTGGTAGTGAATTTGGTAGACGGAAACTAAAAGAGGCTCCTCGTATATACGCGTGCGCATGTGTGTGCGTGCATGCGTGCGTGTGTATGCGTGTGTGTGTGTGTGTGTGTGTAACTATGTGTATGTGAGTATTTGTGTTTGTCCCTCACCACAGCTTGACAACCACTGTTGGGTTTTACGTCCCCGTAGCCAAGTGGTTCGGCAAAAGACAACGATATAATAAGTACCTTTCTTTAACATAAATTTGTTAAATTTGTTCGAATAAACCCTTCCATGCAGTGACCCAGCATGGCCGCAGTCCAATGACTGAAACAAGACAAAGATAAAAGAATACAAAGAAGAAATCAACACTAAAATTATTTATGAATTTGACATCTATACGTAATATAGCAAATTATCTTTTGCAATTAATCGAAAAGTTCTCTTCGGTAATATTTCAATGACGTTCGTACTAATTTCTATTTTACTGCATATAAGATTAAAATTCAACTAAACATCTAAAGTATGTTACAGATGGTGTTGTTGTTGTTGTTGTCGTTGTTGTTGTTGTTGTTGTTGTTGTTATTTAGCCCCGGATCTACCCTAATCGAACAGATCTATGGTCATAGGTATTCCAGTATTATCTTTTTTTGAAAAGTATTGAGAAGATTTGGCTGCTATTTCTAGCAGGTCGAATGATCATATAAAGCAGGGATTCTCAACCATTTTTTTTTTATCCATAGACCCTTGCTGATTTACTATTTTATTCTGGTTGACCGCCATAACCATTCGATGCTTAAAAACTAGTTTTATACATCTTTCGAAACTCCATTAACTTGTGTTGGCTGAACTATGTAAAATGTTAAAGGAAGAAACCTAGCTGTTTCTTGCAATACATACCAATACATACATCTAAAGCAAAATTTTTTAGGAACCCTTAAAATACTATTGTGGATCCCCATTTTATTATTTTGTTATGTGGACCCCAAAAAATCTTATATGGACCCTCAGAGACCATATGAACCCCGGTTGAGAATCACTGAACAGTTTCCTTGTTGACTCGTGCATGCAATGGATTTTGCGGGATATGTGCTCAATCTACGTTTCTTGTATAATAACAGAAAAATTGAATCGATACTCAATTACAGCAGACTTAAACAAATCAAAATATATTAATAAATCGAAACTAGTCAAATTTTATTCAGAATGGCTAACTCAGGACAAAAGAAGAAAATATTCAACAAATAATATTTCAAGTTACAACTGAGTAAATTTTCTTCAGAATTTATCTCTAAGGGAAATTTACTTATTGGTAACATAATTATTAATATAAAGTTATTTATACAATGTTAGTTGGCTTTAAATTCTGAAAAATCATTATAAGATAAATATCAACATCGTTTTATAAAATATGTACAATAGGCGCAGGAGTGGCTATGTGGTAAGTAGCTTGCTTACCAGCCACATGGTTCTGGGTTTAGTCCCAATGCGTGGCACCTTGGGCAAGTGTCTTCTACTATAGCCTCGAGCCGACCAAAGCCTTGTGAGTGGATTTGGTAGACGGAACTGAAAGAAGCCTGTCGTGTATATGTATATGTATATATGTATGTGTATGTATATGTTTGTGTGTGTGTGTTTGTCCCCCCAACATCGTTTGACAACCGATGGTGGTATGTTTGCGTCCCCGTAACTTAGCGGTTCGGCAAAAGAGACCGATAGAATAAGTACTAGGCTTACAAAGAATAAGTCCTGGGGGCGATTTGCTCGACTAAAGGCGGTGCCCCAGCATGGCCGCAGTCAAATGACTGAAACAAGTAAAAGAGTAAAAGAGTAAATATATTTTCCTAAAATGGAAATATATTTTCCTAAATGGAAATAGCTATTATACTGAATCGCACTACAAGCTCACACGCTTCAAGTGTTGTGTACTAGATAAGTTTCAATTAGTGAATATGATAATTTATAGAATGTAATGGACTTCTAGAAATGAAATTAATTTCTCTGCAAAAAAAATCGTGAAAAAAATGTAGTTTCATAATTAAAGAAAAATACATATTTGGCATAAAATTATAAAGTATTGATAAATAAAAGTAATGAATCTGCCGAGTACACTTCCAGCTCGGAGTCATTTGCCCGTTCGCCTCATTAATTTGGAGAATGGTTTAATAATCAAATTACATTTTTTAATAAATTCTCAATCTTTCAAATACCGGTGTGGTTTGAGACTACTTAATTTTGCATTTTAAATTTAATAATATAAGGGAGCAAAATCTAGGAATTATGAGTGGAAAATAGAAAATAGAGACGCCTTTAACTTTTTCAGAGCCTTATGAGGCTTGACTAACAGCAATAAAAGTGGGAAATTCAAAATGAACTGAGGTCTCCATCTCTCATCTATTTGATTGCACACGTTATGTTGTTTCTCTTAATAGATATTCTAGTTATATGTGAAATATCCTAATCAAACAACCCCGACACCCTGTTGTTTATTAGAACACCACTAAAAATAACCTAATATAAGCGCAGGAGTGGCTGTGTGGTAAGTAGCTAGCTTACTTCCGGTTTGCTCACTGCGCATGTGCGTCAGACTAGCTACTTGCTGTGAACGAAGATAGACATGGGTTTCGGCTCTGTCTATAGAAGGAAAAATTGAAGAATTCGCCGGGGAACTTGCTTGTGAACTATTTTCTGAACTCTTTTGTTGAACATGGCAAAAAAAGGCAACACTGTCTTGGAGTGGGAACTGTGCACACCCAAGCAGTGGTTGAAAGAAATGGAGGAAAGAACAATGACGCTCCGGACCTACTCAAAGGTGTTGGATAGCGTCACTGTCTTTCCTCAAACTATTATTGAAAAAGAACTTACGAATGTTAATATCAACTTTAAATATATTTCAAGGGGAGTCAAATATGCAACCGTGTGGTTGCTTTTTGACTCTCCGAGTGAAGCGCGCAAATTTGCGAGTGGTCCCATTGAGGGCAAAGAAATTTTGTTTCTGCCCACATATTGTGGACAAAAAATAACGAGGGCTTGGGTCTGCGGGTTGCCGCCTGGAATAAAGCCCGAGTGGATAGATGATTCTTTCCGCCGGGGTCTGGGTAGCACCGGAACCAAGCTCCTCAATGTAAAAATTTTGCCAGCAATTGACTGGGAGGGGTCAAAAGCGGTGTTGACCCTTTGGTCCCAGTCGATTGCGAGTCTGGTGTTTCCAGACTTTTTAAGGGCGGCTCAGGCAAGGTATCCAGTGATTTTGGAGGGACGCCCTCCTAAATGTCACAAGTGCCTTGAATCCGGCCATTTGAAAAAGAACTGTCCCAAGGGCCGAGGTAAGGCCCCGGAGCAGAGGAAAAAAGAGAATGAGTCCTCTGCCCCACCCTTGGAGGGGGAGACGGAGGAAGTCGTGGAGGCGGTGGCCTCCACGAATAGAAAGAGGAAGGCGAGCAACGGTGGTTGCTCACCAGGAGAAATAGAGGTTGCGGGAAAGGAGGACACCTCGGGTGTGCCGAAAGATGCCCCGACCCCCGCAACCAGTAAAAGGGAAAAAAAAGAAAAAGAGAAACGGGAGACGGTCGGCGGACGTGCCACCGACCGAACCCGTTGCCCCTCCGTTGGGAAGTGTGCCACCGGATCGGGAGGCTCTGTCAGTGGGATTTGTGTCACCGACAGAGCAGGTTGCGGCCCCTTCCGATGATGAGGAAACGGAGTATATCTTCTGTTACCTTAAGGGAGGGCCCGTTGAAAAGTGTCTGGATAATCTATTTGACCGTGAGCGTTACGACTGGGAATGTATAGACCATCCACGTTGGCCTTCGCAGGTGGCTGTGGAGGTCTTAAATCATAGTGAAGTCATGGAGGTCGAAAAGACCTGTCAAAAAGAGGATTTTATTTACTTTCTTTCGTGCGTGCCACTGCGAGATCCCCTGATGGCGACGGGACAATTGTTTGGAGGCCCGGATGAGGAAGATTAGATCTTTAAAAGGAACTTTTATTGAACTTTATTGAACTGCCGTTGAATTTTTGACTTTTATTGGATTTGTATTGAACAATGTGTTCGAGGGGTTATCGATCGGCGGGCGTCGGTGCCTCTCATTTTTATTCACCTTTTGTTATCATCCTCATCTCATTAATGTCCGAGTCCAGCCCGCAGTTACTTTACGCTTGTCTGTCCTTGTTTGTCCCCTCTTTGTAAGGCCTTAATGGCCAATCTAATGAAATAAAGTAGCTTGCTTACCACCCACATGGTTCTGGGTTCAGTTCCACTGCGTGGCACCTTGTGCAAGTGTCTTCTACTATAGCCTCGGGCCGACCAAAGCCTTGTGAGTGGATTTGGTAGACGGAAACTGAAAGAAGCCTGTCGTATATATATGTGTGTGTGTGTGTGTGTGTGTGTGTGTCTGTGTGTTTGTCCCCGCAACATCAGTTGACAACCGATGCTGGTGTGTTTACGTCCCGTAACTTAGCGGTTCGGAAAAAAGACCGATAGCATAAGTACTAGGCTTACAAAGAATAAGTCCTGGGGTTGATTTGTTCGACTAAAGGCGGTGCTCCAGTATGGCCACAGTCAAATGACTGAAACAAGTAAAAGAGTAAAAGAGTAACCGTCATTTTAATGTTCATATATCTTTACCACACACTCGTTCGGTCGATGTTGACAATGTATCTGTCTTATTTTAGCAGACCTGGGCAAGAATTTTGTAGAAGTTAGCAGTCTCCTCTTACCATATCACCAGTGTAGTCCAAGAGGAAGGCTTTTCTTTATCGTCGTAAATGTTGCCATTAGAGCGCAAAGAGCCAGTACACATAGCACTAGCCATCTTGTCTACCACTCTAACAATTCTCTCAATCCACCACATTGGATTATATACTTTTTATCAACCCCGAAAAGATGAAAGATAAAATTAACCTCGGCATGATTTGAACTTGGTGCAGAAAATTGGAACAAATACTGCGATTCATTCTATTAAATGCATTAACAACTCCACCAGTTCTCTAGTGGTTTCCCATTACCTACTCCAAGCTCACAGAAGTTGATCAGACCACAAGTCAAATTTACTGTGCTCAATGTAGCGATTCTCAAATTGCGAAATACCAGATCCCCATAACAAAAAAATATAAGTGAAATTTGTCCTCTCCCTTCTATATTGATGAAAAAAGAAAACAAAGTTTGCATCCATATAATTCTTCTTTCAATATCATGGTGTCGGCCTGAAAGTATAATATATCTAATTTAACCGGAAATAAAAACACACCGGTAAATAAGATATATAGCAAAGTTATGTTTTTGATAAGCTGTTTGATTCTGGACGAATGCTTGTCTAGGCAAGTCGCATATCACCTTTCACTTACAGACGATTTCTATACTTCACTTTATACTTGCTATAGCAGAAAGCCCTTTTTTGGTACAAATGTATTCAGCCAAATGGAAAAGCAGGTTTTCTACTACTGCCTTCTTTGACCAATTTGGATACTGCTGAACAAACACAAATTCATTCTATAGCAATTAGTCCCTCCCTTCTTAAACATTCACTACTTCAAAGGACGAAACTTATATGTAGCTGGGTAAATTGGGTTGTTTTAAGACTTACATATGCCACATACGATGCCAAAGTTTGGGACAAGTCCTTCGAGGATCTTCCAGATGTATATTATGACATATCTTTCTCGCCTACGCTCTAAGGATTAGAGTCTTAATCTCTTGAGTCTTTCCCAATAGTTTATATGCTGCATAGAGGTTAACTTCTTCGTGTAGCTTCATTGGATTGCCTCAAGTTCTGAGATTAATTTAACACTGGTTGGTGACCATAGCTGAGAGCAATAGTCAAAGTGGCTTAGGACAAGTGTCCTCCAGAGGACCATCATGGTTTCCTGATCTCTTGTTCTAAAAGTTCTAAGAATCCATCCAGTCAGTCGCCTGCATTTCATTGACAATTTAGCAACATGCACATGAAAGGATGCATTATTACTCATGTAAATGCCCAGGTCTCGCACTGACTGTGCCTCTGAGATTGCAGTCCCTCCAGGTTCAGTGTATTTAATGGGTACTGCATTTAGTTTTGCATGCTGATAGCACAAGGCTTGAAACATTTCAACATCAAACTGCATGTTATTCTTTTCAGCCCACTTGTATATTTCATCCAGCTCACATTGCAGGTGCATAGTGTCTTCAGGGTTCTGTATTACCTGTAAGACTTTTGTATCATCTGCATAACTTGTGATTGTGGCTCTCTGTGTGGCTGAGGGCATGTCTGAGAGGGCCATTATGAACAGTAGTGGTCCCAAAACAGTGCCTTGCGGAACACCGCTCACTATTTGCGTGTGATTTGAGGTGGCCCCATTGGCTACTACCACCTGGCTTCTATCCTTCAGAAAGTCATGAAGCCATTCTCCCAATTTTCCAACTATGCCGAGATCACACAGTTTGTGACATACCATTCCATGATCGAATTTATCAAAGGCCTTTGCAAAGTCAAGATATATCACTTCCACATTTGAGTGGTTAAGTAGCTGTTTCAGCACCCAGTCATAGTGTTGTAAGAGCTGAGTCAGGCAGCTTCTTCCTGGTTGGAAACCATGTTGGATGTCAGGCAGCAAGTCATTTTCTTCAAGGAAGGTGATTAGTTTTCTTCTGACTATTCGTTCCATGACCTTGCTGATGTGCGAGGTCAGAGAGATAGGTCGGAAGTTCTTGGCCTCCGCTCTGCTACCTCCTTTATGAATAGGGCATATTTTACCCTCATTCAGTTTTCTTGGGAGTTTGCCAGATGCAATGAAGCTCTGAAAGAGTGACTGCAGTGGTCTTGCTAGGACTCGCTTACATACTTTTAGAAGGATTGCTGGGAATCCATCAAGGCCAGGAGCTGAGTGTGGGTTCATTTCATCTATAGCCCTTATTACAAGTAAAAGAGTAAAAGAGTAATAATATATCTAATATATATATATATAATATATAATATATATATAATATACATGATATATATAATATATATATAATATATATATATATATATATATATATATATATATATATATATATATATATATATATAATATAATATTTAATATATATATATATATAATATATATATATATAATATATATGATATATATATATGATATATATAATATATATATATATATATATATATATATATATATATATATATATATAATATATATATATATATATATATATATAATATATATATATATTATAGGCGTAGGAGTGGCTGTGTGGTAAGTAGCTTGCTTACCAACCACATGGTCCCGGGTTCAGTCCCACTGCGTGGCATCTTGGGCAAGTGCCTTCTACTATAGCCTCGGGCCGACCAATGCCTTGTGAGTGGATTTGGTAGACGGAAACTGAAAGAAGCCCGTCGTATATGTGTATATATATGTGTATGTGTGTGTGTGTGTTTGTATGTCTGTGTTTGTCCCCCCAACATCGCTTGACAACCGATGCTGGTGTGTTTATGTCCCCGTAACTTAGTGGTTCGGCAAAAGAGACCGATAGAATAAGTACTAGGCTTCCAAAGAATAAGTCCTGGGGTCGATTTCTTCGACTAAAGGCGGTGCTCCAGCATGGCCGCAGTCAAAAGACTGAAACAAGTAAAAGTGTAAAAGTGTATATATAATATATATATATAATATATATATATATAATATATATATATATAATATATATATATATAATATATAATGCAAGAGAGTTAGAGGTTGAGGATTCAACCCACTAAGAGATAGTATCTATCCAATATACTGCTGGGAGGGTACCCAATTATTGTTACACTAGTGTTATACAAAGTGTAATAAGTGGGAGCGGGTAAAAGGGGGGGTTGTTTTACCCTAAATTTATATATCAATTAGAAAATGGAGGATAACATGCTGTACCCAACGACTTGCAGACAGTGTATCCCGTTGAATTCATTAACTTAATTTGTAACTAAAGTGACAAAAAACTACAAAGTACAAGTGTTTATGACAAACCATGTTATATTGACAACCGGGTTTACAAATAAATGTACATAAGGGGTTTAGTTACAAATTAAGTTAATGAATTCAACGGGATACACTGTCTGCAAGTCGTTGGGTACAGCATGTTATCCTCCATTTTCTAATTGATATATATATATATATATATATCAGTGGCGTGCAGTCTCAGACATGCAAGCTATGCGCCGCATTCTTTGTTATATAATCGAAAAATTAGATAAAATAGTTACTTTCTTGCAAAAAATAATCCGTCCAGTTTTCGAAATATTCTGTCTCCCCTTCCCCCCTCTCAGTGACTAGTAAAAGCTTTGAGAATCCAGCATATAGACACTCCCTAACTCCCTATCTATGTTAGTTTGTCCTTCCTTCCTTCTCCTCTCTCTCTCTCTCTCTCTCTTAGTGACCTGTCAAAAGATATGCTAGGACCGATCTCCCCTTCCCCTCTCTCAGTGACTAGTAAAAGCTTTGAGAAGGGTATGCAATGAGAATCTAGCATATAGACACTCCCTAACTCCTTATCTATGTTAGCTTGTCCTTCCTTCCTTCCCCCTCTCTCTCTTTCTCTCTCTCTCTCTTAGTGACCTGTCAAAAGATATGCTAAGACCGATAGCATATATATTTTGTACCCCTTCCTCTCTCTGTCAGTGATTCCACAAATTTATCATAGGAAGTAATGCTTTCTGATAATAGCATGGCCCCCACCTCTCTATCTCTTTGTTAGCTGGTTCTGACCGGAACTAGAGCAGTTCTCAAGAACTGCTATAATTAGCCATAATTCTTGGAACAGCCTGGCGGTAAGTTTGAATCTTTTATCCAAAACATCTGTTTGCACTATTATATTTTTGGAGTGTTCTGAAAACAAAAATATTTAATTTGACTAACGTCATTTTTCCGGGGTTTTTTTTATTTTTTTAATTTACTTACAATATACGCAGATGCTTACACGTGTGTTACTTTTTTCCAAATGAGTGAAATGTGTGTTATAAACGATATTTTGAGAAATAATTTTTCGAAAAGAGACTTCGATGGAAAACAATTAATTATAAACGGTGGGTGACCAAAGAATTCGTATATTTAATCAGTAAAGATGACAAAAAAATGGAAAGTCATCTAGATGCACCTTCTATCTTCACTGGTCTGTCAAACCAGTGATTTCTTATTTTTGTTAGAAGTATTCAGTGACATTTTTTTCTTTTACTGACGTCTTATTTAATATCCAGAGTAAAAGTCATGACATAGTGTATTGTAAAGAGCAAATAGATAAAACTAGAACTGTACTCGAAAACAAACTTGATAATTTTTCAATCTTTTATGATATATTAGGGGGAAAATATGGAGTCGATGCAGGAATCGGAATTCAGAGATCCAAAAATATATCTATTGAGCCTCAACGACGTTATTAGAATGCATTGTAACAAAATTATCAGTACAGTAGTTGACCAAATAAAAGCACGATATTCATCCTTAGAAGAGTTTAAATTCATGGAACTTTTGAATTTCAACAAAGTTGATGAATATTGCAAACAATTTCCTGTGGACTCTATACATTCTTTAAAAATCACTTATGGCAGATTTTTTGATGTAATTCGATTACAAAGTGAGCTCAATGTGACGTATTCAATGAAAGATTTTAAAAAGCGAAGTTAAGTCATTTAATGAGTTACATTTACAGCAGTGACCTTGTTGAAGCTATGCCAGAACTCTTCAATCTGTGCAAGTTGATTTTGACAATTCCGTCTACCACTGCTTCTGTAGAGCGATCCTTTTCTGCATTAAGTAGAATCAAAACATACCAAAGAAATGCGACAGGAGAAAGAAGACTGTCTGGGTTAGCACTAATGTCAATTGAAAAAGATTTATTACAACAATTGATGAAAAGAGAAGATTTCTATGAAAATGTGATAGATATATTTGCCCAGGAAGATCGAAGAATTGAATTAATTTATAAATGTGGTAAATAACATTTTAGAACCTTAAAAAAATTAATATATTAAAGGGCATATATTACAGGTTTTGGTTAGTGTTTGTTATAATGTAAGGTTCGACCATCTTACATCAGTATTGTTTGGCAGGAGAAATGGTTCGACTTCTTCGTCACGCCTAACCTACATAGGTTTTCCTTTCTGTGCTGCTGGGTGTAGTCTATTTACGGCCGTAAATGTCTTGTTTCAATCTCAGAGATGTTAACTTCTGCCACAACAGTTTTGGGGGGCTTTTTATAATGTTGAATTTTCACTGTCTTTCATTGTGTGTGTATTCATGTATATGAGTGTATTTTCAGTGTGTGTGCGTGAGACGTAGTCTTTTAATATACGGAGTTCTGTAAGTCTCAGAACAGTCTGCTTGAGTATCGATAATTTTCCCAGAATTGACAAGTAGCATGATAAAACACCTGACTTGTCTTCCAGGGCGTAACGATCTTAAAGCATGGCCATATAATGTAACTAAATGTGTTCTCTTAATTAAATCATTTCAATTTGATTCAGCTCAACCAATAGGTATAGGGGCTAATGCAGAATCGCATCCCTTTGAAAAACGAATTTTCTGAAAAAAAATTTTCTGATTCCTACCTTTAACAGAGATTCCGAATATGCAAAAGTATTAACAGAATCCAATTTCATCTTTATTACATTTCACTTATGATTTTTAGACTTTTTAAGGGAGAGTGAGGATGGGAAAGTACTGACGTTTCGAAGAGAGAGAAAAATACAAACAATACACTTATTTCAGGCTCATCTTTACAGAACCATTTTTTATTCCCTGCTTATTCTAGGTCATACGAGGGTGATTGCATATTCAGAATCTCCCATATGTAAATTGTAGGAATACGAAAATTTATTTACTGAAAAATTGCCGGGGGCGGGGAGAAATTCATTGCATGCCCAACCCTGGAAGTCACCGCACGCCACTGATATATATATATATATATATATCTATATGTATATATATATATATATATATATATATATATATATATATATATATATATATATATATATATATATATATATATATATATATATATAACATATATATATACATATATATAATATATATATACAATATATATGTATATAATATATAATATATATATACATGTACATATAGGCGCGGGAGAGGCTGGTGAATTTAGATGTGCGAACAATACTCTTGCATAGATTTTTGTTGTGTGTAAAAACATTTCATCGTTTGAACCTACAACATGTGATTATATTTTGCAAGCTAGATACGATAAAATACTAGAAACATTCGTCAGTATTAAAACTGTACAAACTTGAGCTTTCAAAACTCCATACTGTGAAAACTTCACCTACTAAGAATTGATTTCCAGATAATACATTTAAATTAAACTAACCAGTTACAAGTAGTTGCCACCTAGTCGTTCCACATCATCTCTTATTACTAATAACTCTTTGTTCAGTTTCTGGAACACAGTTTCCATCAACACATCAATCAGAAATGTTCGATCTACAACGTTCTCATCATCACACATAGTCGTGTGACACAGTACTGCCAACTGTCTGTTAGATGAGTCACTGTTTTCTTTCAATTATTATCCTAACCATTTTAGAAATCAATTTTGTTCATAGCACTAAATGATACTGTCGAAGTATTGATAAGAAAGGGACATCCACACAAGCGCACACACAAACACATACACACGCACACACATCTGTACGTGTGTGTGCGTGTGTGTGTGTGTGTGTGTGTGTGTGTGTGTGTGTGTGTGTGTGTGTGTGTGTGTGTGTGTGTGTGTGTGTGTGTGTGTGTGTGTGTAAAACACACATACCAACTAATACTGATAAATATTCTTTTAATTAGTGCTTGAGGAGAAAGGGACTTGATATGATTCTACAACGGAGCCATTCTTAACTCTTAATTCAGATATATTCATGACTAAATTATTTACATTATTTAAATTTGACGGATATTTGTCCTCATCTTGTTTGTTGTTAACACGTTTCGAGCATATGGCGTAGTGGTTAAGAGCGTAAGCTGCTAACCCCAAGATTCCGAGTTCGATTCCAATCAGTGACCTGAATAATAATAATAATAATGGTAATGATAATGATAATAATAATGATGATGATGATGATAATAATAAGAAGAAGAAGAATTATAATAACATCGAAAAATACTTAAGGAATGAGAACCCAGGTTCGAATTTTCCCCAAGATACCTGATGAAGGCTGGAGAGTATATCAGCCGAAACATTGCGTTAACAACAAACAAGATGAGGACAAATATCCGTCAAATGTAAATGATTCCTTATTTGTTAAATAAAGAACTGGAATATTCATGACTAGTTATTCTTAGTTACTGCTCGTATCTTATATAAACTATAATAGTCTTATTTCGATCCTTTCGTAATACAGTAAAAATTAAATTGCAGGATAATTCGATGTACATGTGTATGATATAGAAATATATAAATATGAATATTGGGGTAAGTATACATTAGCGACAGAGGCAATATTAATATCGAGTGGTAATATTTATATCCACTTAAGCGTGGATGTTCTGTTAGAACAAACTATACCGCAGTAAATTTTCTTCTAACAGAACACCCACGTTTAAATAGATATAAATATTACCTGTTGAGGAGAGTGACATGAGGCACAATAGCGTCATGCTAAATGTATTTAGTTTGACGTCTCCCAGAATGACCTAACGGAAGTTAGCAAATGATTACATACATACGTACACAAATACGTACATATATTTGTGCGTGTGTGTGTGTGTGTGTGGATGCATGTACATTTTGAAAATAATCGTAGTAATATACTATGCAAATGTACCAAAAATAATTATATTTTACACATTTTTAAAAGAAAAACATAACGAAATATTCCAACGGGTTCGCATTAACTGTAAACTGCTGAAAATACAAGAGACGAAAATATATCTGATTTACAAATCTATTTTATGCAATATGTATAGTAAAGTACAAAAAGAAATAAGGTAAAAACTCGATGCCTCTATGAAAATGCGAAACATTACAGACGGCAATTATTTTTTCTGTTTAACTGAAGCCTTTTCCACTATTAATGTCTTATTCAACACTTTTCAATTTGAAAGACAAACGTAAACTAATTTCCTGCAACCATGTTATTAACCCCATTCAATTTCAAGCGTCCATAAAACAGACCGTTAGTTTCTTGAAATTCTTCTCTATAGGTTGAAAAATGAATTCACAATTGATTTTTATAGAAATTTGTTTGTGTGTGTTTGTGTGTGTTTTATATGTATTACCTATTGTATTGTCTTGTAACAGCCTTTCTCTAAACCCATGCTGAGTTAATCGAATGACTTGTAATATATAATGGATAGGAAGCAAAAAACATTAAGAAAGCAATATCTACAAATCACCGACTGGAAAATATACATTCGTCTTTTCAGAAGAGAACTATATATTTTCTTCTTAATTCCTGCCGATTTTGTTTTTAAAAACACTTGATTTTTGTTTATTTTATCATCTATATAATCAAATATTTTCTAAACTTTAAGATTTCATTAAATATTGTTCATATTGTTTTGTGTTGTACTTTTTAACATCTAAAACGTTTTCTCGTTTATTTTGTTGTGGCAATGGTTAGTTTAATGGCAATGAATAACCATAATTGTTAGTTGTTTCTAGTAAAATATTTAATGTGAAGAATTCTCGTGATCTTTTTCTTTAATTACCGGGGTATTTTTCTGAGAGATTTCTTTGCTAATATTAGGTCCTATTTTCACTACCCCAAACCTATAATTAAAGTAATGTGGACAAGAACTCAATTTTCAGAAATATCTCGTCATTGATTTTTATGAACGTCTGTAACAAACATAAGATCAGAGGATCAACTTCCAACGAATGTATCGATATCGCTGTTAGCCTCATTAGTTACAGCTTCACTAGTATCGTGAAGCATGGATTTTTATTATGATTATTGATTCTAAATTTAAATTAAGGCATGACTCGTTAATGATATGGTGATTAGTAATGAACCGTATGAAAGTTTATTTTTATATTGTTTTTTTATTGATCTCTGTGAAATGAAGCTTCTTCTTATCACATGGTGTTTGATGGAGATGTTCTAAACCTCAAGGGTGTATTGTGCTCTTCATTACTTATCCATTAAAATCTGCGAACCATACATGTTTAGTTTAGATCTTATAGCTTGTAATGTTTAGCTGCACTTTTTTTCAGATTGACGTCAATATGTGGTTATAGCAATGTACGAATGGAAGATTTTGTTGCAATGGAAGTTTTAAAGGAACCACCTTGGCAGGGTCATGGTTATGTAGTCACGAATAGTATAGTTTGTGATATACGCTTGTGTCAAGAAGTGGTATACCAGATTCTTATGACTGGGGAAGATTAGGTGTCAATGGAACAAACAAGTTATGGCAGGATAAATCCAGCCTCCAAGGAAACTTGTAATAGCAACATTTAGTCCTTACAAAACATCGCAGAAGAATACGATAAACTCAACACCAGTGAGGAGTGAATATTTTAATGTTTTGGGTTTTGCCTTTCGTCTGGTAGGGAGAAAAACAAAGTTATATTGTTGCTTTGACAAGAAATGATGAGGTGAAAGTGTGGTATAAGGTGATGCAGATAGTGAGAGGAAGACGAAGAGAAAGATGATCTTCCAAAAAGTTGAGATCTTGGACCGCTGTTAGAAACAATTGTAAACGAATGGTAGTTTGGTAGAATCACTAGAGCGTCGGACAAAATCCTAGAAAGTTGAGTAAATATCGCTTTATGGTATTTCTTCCGACACTTTTAGTTTTCAATCCAAACTCTGCCAATCCACGGCCCTTAAACAGTTTTTTTCTAATACAGACACAGCACCTAAAATTTGGGAATGGGAGTTAATCGATAATATCGACTCCAGTACATGCCTGGTACTTTATTTTATCAACCTCGGAGGTCAACTTCGACTTTCGAACCTCCAGGATCGCTACATTAGAGTATCGTTCCCTTACGGGGGTCGGTTTAATTGATTAAACTTCTCTCGGATTTCAGGCCTGGTGCCTTTATTAAAAACAATTATTTAAAGGCAGTCGAGTGGAAGAATTAAGAATCAGAAAAAATGCCTTACGATATTTTTTCCTGCATTTTACGTTCTGTGTTCAAATACTGCGGAGGTCAGTTTTGTCTTTCATTCTTTCGGTGTCAATGGTATCGACTAAGCCTGCTCCTTCCAATTACTAGCCTTGTGCTAAAACGAGACAGAAAACTTTGCTAAGATGCGGCGCAGTGGAATCCAACTCCAAAACAGAGCTATGTGTACGTCCTCGTAACCACGCAGCCATTCCGTTGTGTATACATACACACACACACACACACACACACACACACACACACACACACACACACACACACACGTACGCACACACATATGTTTTATGTATGTATGTATGTATCCTTTTATTCTTTTACTTGTTTCAGTTATTTTACTGCGGCCATGCTGGATCATTGCCTTGAAGAGTTTTAGTCGAACAAATTGACCCCCAGGGCTTATCATTAAGCCTAGTACTTACACAATCGGTCTTTTTTGCCGAACCGTTAAGTTACGGGAACGTAGACACACCAACACCGGTTGTCAAGTGATGATGGGGACAAACAGACACAAAGACACACACACATAGATAGACACACATACACATATATTCGGCGGGCTTCTTTCAGTTTCCGTCTGCCAAATCCACTCACAAGGCTTTGCTCGGCCCGCGGCTATAGTAGAAGACACTTGCAAAGGTGCCACGCAGTGGGACTGAACCCAGAACCCTGTGCTTGTGAACCAAGCTTCTTACCACACAGGAACGCCTGCGCCTATGTATGTATGTATGTATGTATGTATGTATGTATGTATCAGGTCGCTCTTGGGCACTACTAGTAACATATAACCCAGTACAACCTGTTGTATGGTTGGGTCGTCGGCGACTAAACTGGCAATCCCATCAAGCTTGCTTGGTGAGGAGGGTAATTGTTGAATACCCTGCAGGACGAAAAGTAAGACCTATCAAAGGGCAGAAGAGCTCATGAGCCATCAACGGCCATCCAACAATATGTGTACATGTATAAGTATACATATATGTATGAGCAGGGACGTGGAAATACCTGAGTTGGTGTCCAGGCGCGTGGTTCGCCCACAGGGAGTGGCAGGCCCCTCTGTTGTTGTCACAACATCTTTCTGGGAAAGGGAAACTCTGAGAGAAAACCTGCGACACTGGCAATATTCGATGATGTAGACTAGTTCTTTTTGAGATTATGTTATCCATATTTAGAGAGTGGGGTTGGATTTGTGCAATTCCTTTCCCCACTATAAAAACATCATCATGCACAGGTATTACTTCAAAAGAAAAAGTAAGACCTATCACAAAAATGTCTTCGCATGTGCAGGACTTTCGATCAGGTGATGGCAATACTTGAACACGAGTTTGCAGCCATTATGTATGTATGTATGTAATAATACAAAGAGTATATATGCATGTATACACACATATATGTACATACTTAAATCTACATGTGTATAGAGATGCATATCAGGGTACAGGACGTTAGAAAAATGAACTACAGACAACGAAACGAACACATAGGAAAACAGATAGCCACTTGGAATTATTCCTTCATCAGCTGCCTCTATTCTAACTAAGCATGTCTCAGGATTTTTAATATGTATCTGTTTACATTTTTTAACATTGCTGAGGACCCTTTATGATGGGATATTGCTTTCAGCCCTCACATTTTGGTTATCTGTATTTCTAAATCTTTATAACTGGGTAGTTTTTTTTTTCATTGTTTTTAAATGTATGTTATCTGTTAGAATTGATACGTCGGTTAAAAGACGTTTCTTATCCTGATGAGCTTACACAATAACGTATGAACAAATTTATTTAATGTACCTTTCTGTTGGCACTAATACAATTCCAGAGTATATCTGTGATGCTTTTCGCTATATTTTGTTGTCTTGGGAGGGTCTTGCAAACCAAATACAAAAGCTTTTGTGGTATATATCTATATCATCTCTTTATATGAGAATATTTTTTTATAAGAGTAATCTCTAATCAATATATGTATCATGCTTATACATACATTCAAAACAGCTAGAACACCTAGAAACGGTGTGACGGATTAATTCATCGCAATATTAATATATTCTGTAGTTACTATGTCTTTTACCCTTTTACTTGTTTCAGTCATTCTATCTGTCCTTTTTGCCGAACCGCTAAGTTACAGGGACGTAAATACACCAACACCGGTTGTCAAGCAGTGGGAGGAACAAACACACATACTATGTATGTACGTATGTATACGATGGGTTTCTTTCAGTTTCCATCTAACAAATCCACTCATAAGGCTTTGGTTGGCCCGAGGCTATAGTAGAAGATACTTACCCAAGGTGCCACGCAGTGCGACTGAATCCGGAACCATGTGGTTGGGAAGCGAGCTTCTTACCACACAACCACGCCTGTGTCTTTCTGCAGTTTTCTTCACTATACATTTCGATAATTCTTCTAGGAAAGCATTGGCTTTGTACTCCACAAGAAAAAGCCCTTCCATATCAACTTTCAGTCTTACCCTTGTCATCTAGTGCTGAGTTGTATATTTTTATCCACTTCCATTAAACTGACGGTCATGTAAACGTTTTCCTTAACATGTTATGATATCATGAAATTTTATAATCCCATTTTCTTCCTAATTTTTTAATAGTTTCTTTTCTGTTTACTTTCCTCGTAGCTGCTTGTTATTTTACTTTCTACTGTATATATGCTGGCTTTCTCAAAGACAGGAGCAAGTTCTTTGTTTCATTCATATTTTACAACTATTTATATCAGTTTTCATTTGTTATGCACCTTATATTTGGTAGTCCTACACTTGATACTTTATAATCGTTTTCCATTTTCAGAATACTTCCATATGCCCGTATTCGTGGTAAATGAAATGCTTCCGTGTTGGATTTTGAATGATATATTCTAAATGCAATCAATATTTTTTTTCTTATTTGCCTTTCTAAACTTGCTGATTTACATAGCTTTTACTTGAAAATATTATAACTCATTACTGGAACAGCTAGAGTATTAATGTTTAGTACCTATTTTTTTTCTTTGTATTTATCCGTTTTAAGTGTTATTCTAATGCGCCTATGTTTCTTCTTTTATTTATGTATACTGTACTTTATCTAGTTCATTAATTCTTAAGTATTTATAAGTCGATGTTTCGTATAATCTGTTTTTCTGTTTCATTATCTATTAGTGTTCTTTTAATTTGTTTTTTCCAGTTTTTACTGTTACTTAGATGCATCATCTTAACCGCCGCCACCACCATCATCATTATCATCATCATTATTATCATCATCATCATCATCATCATCATCATCATCATCATCATCACCATCATTATGATTATTGTTAAGGCGGTAAGCTGGCAGTATCGTTAGCATGCTGGACGAAACGCTTAGCAGTATTTCGCCCGTCGCTACGTTCCGAGTTCAAATTTCGCCGAGGTCGACTTTACCTTTCATCCTTTCGGCATCGATAAATTAAGTACCAGTGAAACACTGAGGTCAATGTAATAAACTTGTCCCTTCCCACCAAATTTCAGGCCTTGTATCTTTAGTAGAAGGGATTGTTGTTGTTGCTGTTGTTCAGGGCGGTGAACTAGCAGAATCGTTAGCGCACAGGACAAAATGCTTAGCGGCATTTTGTCCGCATTCTGAGTTCAAATTCCACCGAAGTCGACTTCGCCGGGAACCACTGCTCTAGAGATATCTGATTCCTTTTTTAAAATGAAGTCGCACCGTCAGAATAGCAGGCCTGGAATTAGATTGGAACTTCTCATCCAAGGTACACCAAAACCCATTGACAAAATTTCATATTTTATCGATTTCCTAAGTGTACACCCATTGTACATTATGGTAGAGAAGACCAAAATTATTACATATATTTTAGCAGCAATCACTTTGAATCCTTTTCACCACAACAATAAAGGGAAACGAAAAGAAAGCCCAGATATTTGTCGACCAAACATCAAAAGTATACAACAAAACCAACAACAAAAATCTACCATAAGTGCAGCAGTAGCAGCAGAAACATGAAACACTACAACATCTCCAACAACAACAAGTATTCCCAAAGCAGCCACGGTTCCGGCTACAAAATCAGCCTTCAAAGACAATCTTCCAGCAATTACCTCAAATCTCCTCATAGCAAACCACAAACGCACACATAGTAACAGACTCCCCTCCAACTCTTCTACTACAGAATCTTGTCGAGTGACCAATACCTAGGCAATAAACCAAAATAAAGAAGTCTGTGACAGGCGTAAGAGTAACATGAAAAGAGCAGCAGCTCCTAGATGAAAATGGTTATATTTAAAGGGTGATTGAATTGTTCCAGTCCCGCAACAGCCCACACCACTACCACAAATAGAGGAGCAACAAAAGTAACTACAAGTTGAACAAAAATCGCAAATCACAAAAGAAAGTAAAGAATATCAATTAAACTGCCGACTACAACAACGACAGCAAAGCACATACGATAAACTCTCCTACTTCAGCATTATTGTTGCTCGGAATAGAGACATAGAATTCACGAGTTAGATTACAAACAACAGAAAACGTTCAACAATGGGAAAGGCTTTAAGAAGCTTTGCCCCAAAATTCCCAAAGACAGATTACGCAAACAGACTTCCAAAAACGAAGGTAATAAAAAGGAAAATTATCCCTTTGACGTTGAGCTTTTTAGAAAAGCGACCAACTAATTTTTTTTTAAAACCCTTCGATACACCTCTTTCTCAACCAGCGAGAGGTCTGAATCAACCAACGTGAATGACCTCCATTCTCATTTTTCCGACAAATATGTTTGTACTTAGAATGGAAAGTATGTGTGTGGCTTGTGATCAACTTGGAAGCAAGGTTACTTACTCAATAACATCAAGTCATGAGACATAGACGTGATAGCCATTATAGAGATATTCAGAAATGTTTCAAATTGTTGGCAACAGTGCGAACAAACGGTGAGATTTAATAATTTTACAGCTTTTAGTCACGATAAATTCCCTTATCGAACATATGTTGCCTGTTTATGATTCTTGTATTTATAACTGTATTTAACACCTAAGATGTTGATTCTGTGAGTCAGCTTTTAAATAATGTCATGAAAGCAAATCAGGATAACTAAAGTTTGTGAAGCCGTTCTAGCAATTACTTCTTCCACTAATTTAATTTGAATCTTAGTAACTTGAAAAGAAAAAATCTTCAAAGGTGTAATTTAAAAATCATTTGATGTGCTATTTAGTTACAGGTCCATTTAATTTTCTTATTTGCTGAATTTTAAATTATTCGTCTATGTTTCGATATATTTCGGTCTTGAAATAAGTCTTTAGAGCTTCCGTCGGGAGTTTAACTTACATTTCCATTACTTGGTCCATCACATTATCGCTCTCACTATATAATTTGAAATTTTCAATCAGCCTAAAATTGGCGAACCAACATTTTACGTGCAATCTTCCATTTCATTGTGAAGTCATGCGAAATAATTTGTTTGCTACGGTGTTATATTTTGTATACGATCCGTGTAATAATACTAAGAACTTTCATAATCTAGGGTTTTATTTCAGCTGTATTTCTCATCAACTTAAAGCTTAATTAGATTTTTTAGTAAACTTTCTATTAAGACTTACATCCTTACCTAAAATTGATTGTGAAAAGTTATTGCATAGTTCTTATCTTCAATATACTTCACTCTACCACTAATTTGCATATTATTTCCAACAAATCCTTTTGCGCTCAAATGTATCTTCACGAACGTTTCAATAATTTACTTTTCTTTGTCAATCTACTTCAATCTGTTTCTTTATATATATATCTTCCTCTCTCTCCTCTCTCCATTTCTCTCTCCCTCTTTCTCTCTCCCTCATTGCATTTTCTCCCTTTATCTCTCTCTCTTGTGATATTCTCTCTCTTTTTTCCTCTCCCTCTCTCTTTCCACCTACTTCTCTCCTTTTTTCCTATCTATCTTTAACATATTCCCATTTTTTCCTTTTCTTATATCATAATTACTACTTTTTTCTGTTACTTTATTATTTTGCACACCATTTCTATCATTCTCCCCCTTTTGGTGTCAATCAAGTAAATAAGTACATGCCAAAGGTTAGAATAGATTAAAGTAAATCCTTGTTCAGAATTCCGACGAAATAACTGACAAGATATAATCTGTAAAGTGGAATAATGACTAGGATAGTCGTCTAAAACATAAAACTAGGAAAAAGAAAAGAAACCATTAATTATGATATACGACATGTTCAGGTGACAGAAGAAATAAGTGTATGTAATTATATACAGAGTCGTTAAACTAAAATAACTAATGCTTCGGTATTTATGAGTAAAAATCATTGAAATATCAAAAGATAAAGTTTACCGTCATAGTCAGCAGTTTCGCTACGAAAAGATACCAACCAGTATGTATTCCTTTTGAGCACTTCAACGTACGAGGGTGGGCTGAAAATTTCATAAGCTGGCTAAGATACTCTCATGGAATGTAACCAAATGAGGTTTATTTTTCAACAAAGTCCTCCTTGCAGTCCACACACTTCTTCCATTGGTGCTGCAGTGCTTAGATCCCATTGATGAAGAAGCTTTCATCTTGTTGGTCAAAAACAAACATCATCAGCAAATATGACGCGATGCTGGTTCCTACCCAAGTGCTGTTTCATGCTGAGATGATAGTCAGGTGTGGTCAAATCAAGAGAACAGGGAGACTGATCAGCCAGTTCAAAGCCACAGTCACACACAACAGTCATTGAAACAAAGGACCTGTGTGTTAAAGCATTGTCCTGATCAAACATGACCCCTTTCATTAGTTTTCCTGAGCGTTTGGTCTTAATAGCCTTTTGTAACTGCTTCAGCAAGTTGGCATTAATGGTGTGGCCCTTTTGAAGATAGTCAATAAACACAATGCCTTTTGCATCCCCAAAAACTGAGGCCAGCAACTTTCCCTCCTTCTTTGGAGCAGGTGAGGAGGGATGTTTCTACTGCATGAATTGTCTCTTTGTCTCTGGATCAAAGTGATGAACCCAGCACTCATTCTGGCTAAGGAAACGTTCAAGGAAACCAGCTGGGTCTGCTTCAAACAATGTCAGATTTTTTGTGATGTGATCAGCCTGGTGCGCTTTTGATTAGGTGTCAGAAGACGTTGCACCCACCGAGCAGAAACCTTCATCATGCCAAGTTCATTGTGCAGAATATTCTCAACTCTCTCACAGGATATGCTAATAGCATTGGCTATTTGATTCAAAGTCAATCGCCAGCATGTGGTGAACACGGTCTATGTTTTCCTCGGTGATGGCAGTTGCGAGACGTCCAGACCTTAGGTCATCTTCAAGACCCTCCATTCCCCTCCTATATTCAGCTGCCCACTTTTGCAATGTTGATGAAGCTGAAGTGTCATCTCCTAATGTAGCAACCATGTCGGCATTAATGTCGTTGGAGGCTAAACCATTTTTTTTCTCAAGTACTTGATAAGACCACGATGCCAAATTTTGTCCATTTTTAAGAGAAGTTGCTACTAGTTACATTTGAGGTCTTTGAACATTGATACATCAATTTACCTGGAAAGAAACAATGCAGTTATTAATAAGAAGGGTTGAAATTAATGCATGTCAGATTTCACAGCTCTAGCATCACTCCGTCATAAACAGCATATGAACTTTTCAAACCACCCTCGTAGATATATTATACTACCTCTTGGTTTTGTTGTGCATAATTATATTTATGCCTAAGTTCATATTCCACCGCTACGTTTCTCATTTGGAATTAGATATCTTATCACGATATGATCAGGAGATTTCACAAGTTTATATTACGACCATATACGTGCAGAGTACACTTTAACAAGTTTGTAACTCAGACGAGCGTATATTTACATACATACATACATACATACATACATGCATACATACATACATGCATACACACAGACATATACATACACACACACACACACACACAAACACACACACACACACACACATACACACACACACACACATACATATATATATATATATATATATATATATATATATATATATATATACGAGTAGATAGATACATCTGTACCATATGTATATACGTTACATATATATATATATATATATATATATATATATATATATATATATAATTGAGTTTTTTACCTGTAAATTTGGATTTTTATCCCTAATATCATATATATATATATATGTACATAAGTTCTAAAATTGCAGAAGAATTCGTTGCTGGGCAGTTTGGTTTAATGGTAAAACACTTGACATGTAATCACATGTGTGCGTGTGTGTGTACTTCCAAGAGAGAGGTTGTGAATCAAGCCAACTAAGGGATAATATCCATCCAATATGCTGCTGGTACAATACCCAATTATTAATACACAAGTATTTTTTATTGCATGGCAATTACACTATTGAATGTAATAAATTGGTAAGGGTAAAAAGTTGTTTTACCCTTAATTTATACGGCAATAAGAAAATGAAGGGGATCGGGAGGTGGTATTCATCAACTTTTAGACATATCATGTCTATTTATTTATTTTTAAAAACAACAATTATAACAATATACATACATATGCAACATATTATGCTTTACATATATAAAAATACCAGTAATTATTAAAATATATAGCGTATAACATAGAAAGTAAAATAGTTTCTTACAGCTGTTTCAGCCAAGAGGTCATAGTACCCCACTTTACTTCCATCCCTTCAGTGAACTGAAGTATTTGGTAGATAATATTAAGGTACTTGGGTGTGCCTCTGGGCTTCGTCAGAGAGTTTAGAAAGTTCATAAGGTTTATTTATAAATATAAATACATGCATATATACACACTTTTACATATACATACATATACATAAATATACATAAATACATATCTATACATTTATGTGTGTGTGTGTGTGTGTGTGTGTGTGTGTGTGTGTGTGTGTGTTTATGCATACAAAGGAATCAATTATTATTATTATTATTATTATTATTATTATTATTATTATTATTAGGTGTATTATATCATTCTTATTAGATAAAGTATAAACAGAAGAAAGAGAAAATTATCAAAAGAGAAATAATAGTGGAATTTAAATAATCAATCTATCTTAAGATTATTGTAGTTATGTAGGAATGAAAAGGTATATAAAAGAGGAATAGATATATATATATGTATATATAGAGAGATATACACACACCCATATATATATATTTACGTACAAACATACCCATAGGTACATACATATTTCATGTGTCGAGAAGGGAGGATTACTGTAGTAGTTGGTATTTTTCTTTTTATATAATTATAATAATTATACACAAACATATATATATATATATATATATATATATATATATACATATATATATATATATATATATATATATATATAAACAAATAGTAAATGAGTATATGCATATATACGTACAGGTATGTGCATACCGACATCCACCTGTATGTATAGGTGCATATCTGGGTACAGGACATTGCAAACAAAACGTAGACGAGAAAACACACAAGCCACATAGAGAACATTCTTCTTCATCAGCTAACCCCGTTTTAGCACCGGCGTTTCGAAGAGCTATATATAAACATGCGATATGTTTTCTACTGAGGGCTTGCGATAAAGGTCCACAATAAGTGGGTTAGAGTTTATATTAATACCTGTGATATCAGTCGGTACTAAAAGTAATAAATTTCCGGATAAGTTAAGAAATGCGTTTGACTCCTTTTCTTAATTTATCCATGTTATACAAGAGCATTTCACTTAACCCTGACATTTCTACCTTTATAAGTAGGATGTAATATCCTTGGCACTTATGTGAATTTTTGCTATCCTGGTAATTATTTATTATTTTTCCGTGTTATTTATACACATTGAAAAAATACACACACGTATATATATATATGAACACTATTCAATTTTTTTTCTCCGTGTTTTTCTCCTTGTCTCCGTATTCTTTCTGTTGAAGAGCGTAGCTCGAAACGTCAAAGACTTTCCGTATTCGCGAGCGTCATACTAATATATACTTTTGTTATTTACACCACCTGTCCTCGTCTGTTGTTATTATTTGTATATTCTCCCATATATATATATATATATATATATATATATACACCCTCACACACACACACACACACAAAGAACATAATTGAGGTTTAAGATTTATGACAGCTGTTTATTGATGTAGTCATAGATTATATCAGCATATAATCCCTCTTCAAGAAAACTTTTAAACTGGTATAAACAGGTGAGATAATAACTTGATGATGATGATGATTAATCCAACCAACATTTTGGGATCCAAAATATAATTTAAAATAAAATTGTAAATTGAAATATAATTATAGCTTCTATTAACTATACCATTATTCATATCTGTGTGCGCGTGTTTGAGAGTCTGTAATTGTTTGTATGCGTGCATGTATGAATAAGTACGTATTTTATTGAGTCTATGCATTATTATGTGTATGTAACATTCTCTTTGTCTGCTAATTTCTGAAACTCGTACGTTCTGCATTCTTTCATTATTTCTTTTTTTTTTTTTTTTACTAATTTCATTATTATTTACTTATTGAATATTGCACATATACGTGTGGGTTTGTTTGCGTTTCTGTGCGTTTGCATATTTCTGTACATATTTCCATATTTACTAAGGGTTGGACCAGGATGGGGCATTTCTTGGCCTATTCCCAATTAAGACCTAACAGATTTTAAGAGTTGCTTAATTTTCCACGTCACCACGCAATAAGTTTTGTCTGGAAATCATGACTTAAGAGACAGGAGTATCTCACAAATATTCGTTTTTATCGCTGTAGGTAATTTGCAAATATAATAAATGAAAAATCACCAAAAAAAAAATTAAATTACTCAGCACTTTATTTGATATTTCTAACTACACCCTTATCTTCCCTGAGATCCCATATTTGTTTTGTTTTTATTATTATTTATTACTATTATTATTTGTAGCGACGAGGCAAAATACAAAAGATATAACTTAGCTCTTATTATAAATGAAATTCGTTTATACTTCATATTCCTTAATTCTACTCTTGCATAAGCAAATAATGAAGTGAGATAAGGATTATTAGATGCGAAAAGTCCTACTTCCAATAAATATCTATCTTTTCTTTTATTCTTTCTCGCTTTAAAAATTTCTTACTGTGGGTATTCACACGCACGGACATTTAAAATCATCTCGGACATTACTTTCCCTCAGGTTATTTTCTATTAACAATAATTGAAGCTAATATATTCCTTTGCTAAGCACAACCAGTCACAAGAGAGAGCAAATCTGACCTCTCTTGCTCTCTTCAACTAAAAGAGAGGCGTGTTAACCTTTAGAATTAGAATGAGTGATTCATTTCCTAACGATTTTACTGTCCTCAAGCTCGTTATAGAACATAAATAATATCAAACTGAATTTCAATGGTCTGTACATAGCGCTTTGCTTAATTTCCTGATTGGGAACTCATGTGTGTATCTTTTATTAAGCAGCCCACAAGCATGTATGCTACAGTTCAAGAGGTATGACTACTGTATATAAAACATTTTCTTCTAGACTGTTTGATCTGAACACAGACTTTATTTCCTTGTTGGTATATTGAAATCGGTTTTAGGTTTTTCTTCTTTTCCTTCTTTTTTTGTTTCTTCGCCTCCGCTTCTATCTTTATTCGTCTGTCTGTCTGGTCCTCTTTCTTTACCCCCTCCCTCTCTCTCTCTCTCTCTCTCTCTCTCTCTCTCTCTCTCTCTCTCTCTCTCTCTCTCTCTCTCTCTCTCCCTCTCGACTGTGTTTTTGCAATCCGTACCTTTGTACGTAGATCTAACTGCCTCCTCTCTAGATCTCCACTTTTCTCTCTTTCTCGCTCGTACGCACAAGCACACAAAAAAGAATTTACTCCATAAATATCTAGTGTGGTGTGTATTTTAAAATTCATTCCTATAAATCCTCTTAAACTATTTTAACAATTCCTAAAATTGCAAATATTTCACCCAATACATTCTGTGTGAAATCACAACTTGATTTGTTAATTGTTTTTATTGCAATATATTCGGTAGTATGAGATATTGAATACAAGATTCCCATTTTAATATATATCAGCCAGCAAGAAATATAAGAGAAGCGAAGATAACTAAAACCACCAAACCAGTTTAAGTGGATGAAAAAAAGAAATTGCTGTCTCTTAAATTAATTTGCGTAAACTAATTTACTGCAGCAGACATCTTTTCGTTCTTGCCTTTTTCTGGACCCTCCACGTCCATTTCTCTCTCTCTCTCTCTCTCTCTCTCTCTCTCTCTCTCTCTCTCTTCTCTCTCTCTCTCTCTCTCTCTCTCTCTCTCTCTCTCTTTCCCTCCCTCTCTTTATAAACATGTGTGTGCGTGTAAAAATAGATATGCATATATATGTTGTGTGTGTGTCAGTGAGCATGTTTGTAGGCATAATAAACACACAAACTATGCACATACACACACACACACATAAACACACACACATAAGCACACACACATAAACGCACATAAACACACACACATATATAAATATTATTCTTTTATTCTTTTACTTGTTTCAGTCATTTGATTGCGGCCATGTTGGAGCACCGACTTGAAGGGTTTTTAGTCGAACAAGTCGACCCCAGGATTCATTTATAAGCCTAGTACTTATTCCATCGGTTCCCTTTTGCCGAACCGCTAAGTTACGAGGACGTAAACACATCAACACCGGTTGTCAAGCGGTGATGAGAGACAAACACAGATATAAAGTCGCACATACACACAAATATATACATATATATACGATGGGCTTCTTTCAGTTTCCATCTACCAAATCCATTCAGAACGCTTTGGTCGGCCCGGAGCTATAGTAGAAGAACTTACCCAAGGTGCTACGGAGTGGGACTGAACCCGGAACCATGTGGTTGTGAAGCAAACTTCTTACCACAGAGCCACACCTGCGCCTGTCCAATTTTTCCTGTCTTGGTTTGTGTTTGCCACCTTGGAATCCTCTGTGTAGTGGGTTGATCCACTACTCAGGAAGAGACTATTCTAGAGTACGTTCTGTCTTATCTTCGAAACGTCTAGATAGAATAGAGACAGCTGATGAAGGGATATTCCAAGTGGCTTTCCGTTTTCCTATGTGTTCGTTCCGTTGTCTGTAGTTTATTGTTCTAACGTCCTGTACCCTGATATGCATATATATGCACATGTAGATGTAAGTATGTACATATATGTGTGTATACATGTATATATATTCTTTGTATTATATATATATATATATATATATATATATATATATATATATATATATATATATATATATATATATATACCACCATCGAAATTTTATACGTAAAAATAGAGTAGTGTTATGTATAAAAGTAGAAATAAAAATATCTCATTTACTACCTAAGCGTCTCTATAGATACAAAGTATTTATAGTGAAATTCCTTTCCAGAACAGGATTTTAAATTTTCATCCACTAAAAAGGCTTTAAGTTAGTAAATTTTAGATGCAAAACATCAGATAATGTATCTTAATATATTAGCAAACCAGATCGTAAAACGAAACAAGTACGAACTGCCTTATACTGATACAACCCATACAACACCAACTAAAATACAGAAGCCATTCTTAATCTATACTACAAGAATCATATGTACTATTGTTATAATTTGGATGGATATATCGTGAAAGTACGATATTATCAATACTGTATTGTGCAAAGTACCAGTAAACGAGGCTGGCGACTGCGGGAATTTGAACTTTCTGCTCGTAAATTAGTGCGGATTATAAGAAATTTCGGATCATCAGTGTCCGAAAAGTTGGTGTTACACTTGTATTGAATTTCGATGTAAACATGAAAGTTGTGAACTTCATGACTCGAACTGTTACATTGAACATACAAGTACAATACTTTCTCATCTACAACAAAGAGTTAACGCAACTCTCTATAAAACAGTGCATTAAATACAATTAGATATTTAAAAAATCATTTGTTGAAATTACTACAGTTTTATATAAAATGTCTTCTACTTTATCCTCGGGCCGACCAAAGCCTTGTAAGTGGATTTTGTAGATGGAAACTAAAAGAAGCCGTCGTGTGTGTGTGCGTGTGTCTGTGCGTGTGTCTGTGTCTTGTGTCTGCCTGTCTGTCTGTTTGTCCCCACTCCCCACCGCTTGACAACAGATGTTGGTGTGTTTACGTCCCCGTAACTTAACGGTTTGGCAAAAGAGACTGATATAATAGATACTAGGCTTTTAAAAATTAAGTCTTGGGGTCGATTTCTTCTACCAAAACCCTTCAAGGCGGTACCCCAGCATGGCCGCAGTCAAATTATTGAAACAAGTAAAAAGAAAAGTAAAGGTTAACTATGGAAGCTTTACTAGTATCAAAAGATAAACCAAAAATCAATTCACAAATATAAAACGCATAAAACAATCATAAAAATCTATCGGGACTTAAACATTGTATAAACTTTTAATCCAGTGGTGATGTTTTTATTAGTTATAACAATATACCTATTATCCTATACAAACTACTGTAGAAACCATGAATAGCATGCCATTATTACGACCACTTCATCCCGATTGTGAAACCGGAAGGGTCTTAAGATGGTAATGGATTTAATGAAACTATTGTTCAAACTAAGTACAGATGACTACTCAGAAAATATGAAAAATCGTATCTTTGCTGTATGTATCTCTACGTATGTGACTATGTGTATGTGTGTACGTAGATATGTGTGTATTTCTGTATATGAAAGGTTGCTTGTGTGAGATGGATGTGTCTGCATGTTTGTGCACATTGGTAAACTTTATATGCATTGTATCTGTTTTACTTTAATGCTTTATTTTTAGAAGAGATCCACGTCTCTTTTAATTTTTTTTTTCATTTATCGCATTCGTTAGCACGCTGGACGAACGCTTAGCGTCGCCACGTTCTGAGTTCAAACTCCGCCGAGGTCGACTCTGCCTTTCATTTTTTTCGAGGTCGATAAAATAGTACCAGGGAAATTCTGGAGTTGATGTAATCGACTAGTCTCCTCCTCCAATACCTCAGGCCTTGTGCTTATAGTAGAAAGGGTTATTATTGTTTTCTCGTATCCACTATACATTTATCTTACAGATATTTTTCGAATATTTTCTCTTATTTCCCTCCTTTTATGTACATCATATCTCCGGCGTTTTCTTCCTTTCCTTCCTTTTCTCTCATACCGTAAACCTTTCTCGTTATTGGCACGAGCGTCGTCTTCTTCTTCTTCCTCTTTTCTACCTCCACTTCTCTTCCTTTCATTTTCTGTCTTTCTTTCCTCGTCCATGCTCCAGTTTATTATTCATATTTATTTTTTACGTTTATATTTGTTTTAACGGTCATTCAATTTATCTAAATAGATCCTTTACTTCCAAAACTGTAGGCGAGCTTCAACCAACCAGAGTTCGATATTTGTTTTGATTGGTACTTCTGATTGCCTTTGAATGTCTGCTTCGCGTTTCATTCGCTTCATTTTTGCCCCAAAATCAGAAACGTGAAATTTACATCGACATTTTGTGAAGTTTACGACGTCCGATAAAATCTGATATTTTCACTCGTCTTTTGATATTAAACCCTTTTTGTCACCTGCTTCTTCGCAGCCCTTACCGTTTGTTTTAACTGTCCTGTTTTTGTTATCAACTTTTACCCTCCGCAAATCCCAAATTTTATTTAATTTGCTTTGCGGGAGCGACTGTTTTGACGAAAACGCATTATGCCCTAACGCTCGAAATGCGGAGTAGATAAAACAGTGGACAACCGATGAAGGAATTGTTCTTTATATTACCTGTCTCGTTTTTCTATTTGTTTACATTTTTTGACATCCTGTACCCATCTATGCATGTGTATATACATATATATGTATGTACATGTATGTATATATGCATATATGTATATCATTTATATCATTATTATTATTATATATAATATATATATATATATATATATATATATATATATATATATATATATATATTACATGATTTTGCTCATTAGATTGCGACTATGCTGGAGCACTACTTTGAATATTTCTAATTGAACAAATCAACCCCAGTGTTTATTCTTATGTTTAAGCCTGGTACTAATTCTATCAGTCTCTTTTGATGAACCGCTAAATTACAGGAACGTAAACACACCAACATTGGTTGCCATGCGAATCAAGCGGTGTTGGTGTAAATTAGCAGTTCGGCAAAAGAGACAGATAGAATAAGTATCAGGCTTGAACAAAAAAAATAATAAGTACAGGAGTCGATTTGTTCGATTAGAAATGTTCTAGGTAGTACCCCAGCATAGTCGCAATCTAATGTAAAAAAAAAACAAATTAAAGATATACATGCATACATACACACACTCTCACTCACTCAAGCGCGCGCGCACACACGTACGTACACACACACACATACGTACACAGAATGGGGAGAAAATTCTTTCCTTTAATTTCTCTTCTAAGAACGTTCCCATACCATCCAACAAACATTATTTAAATGTGCAATACACAAAATGGGAGACTTTAGATGAAATATGAGATGGCATGTTTACTTTTCACTATATCACATAGGGAAGTAATACAGAATGCAAATTTGGTTTTAAATCCATTAAAATCCCTTCAACAAATAAAGGCCTAGAGCGGTTCAAAACAGATTTTAAAGATTTGATAATGAGTAAGCTCAAAAAAAAATAACAACAATTTTTACTCTCAGAAACAGTTTAGCTTTTTACGGAATTCTAAGAAAACTTTTGTTTGTGATGAAACCAGAAGTTTTCATCACATTGAACAAAAATGTTTACAACTGACTTCTTTCCAGTAATATTAGCAACACTTATAAGAAATCAAGAGATATCCAAAATTCCATGCATTTGTCGGCTAAAAGCGTAGCAACCGATCCCAAACTAGATAACAGTTGAATGTCTACCAAAGTGCACACCATTTATCAATATTAAGAATGATCGCAAACCTAGTTTTCATAATATTAGGTCATCCCATAAATAATTCGGTCTTTTCAATTGCATGAACTAAAAGTCGGAGAGGGACGAAATAAACTATCTGCATCAACTTGCTATAAAAGCAGGAAGTAATTTTATTTTGTACTTATTCTTAGTGCAAGTTCTGAAGAATGCAGTTCGATTTTAACAGTTATCTATTCACAGCTATAATGGAAGTGACAAAGGAGCATATTTGGCAATTTTGCTTTATGAGTTCAATAAAGGCAACAACACAATGGAAAGTGCGAGGAATATTAATGCCGTATATGGGGGGTCGAACAATAAGCATAAGCCAGTGTCAACGGTGGTTCCAGAAATTCCAAGCCGGAAACTACAGCCAAGAAGACGAGCCACGCCCTGGAAGATGTGTAGAGCTCAACGAGGTCGCCCTGTAAACCTTGGTGGAACAAAATCCCATCGTAACTGTTGAGGAACTAGCAGAGAAGCTTGGATTTGGTCATTCAACCATTCATCGACACCTGTGTGCCATCGGGAAGTCAGCAAATTGGGTCAATGGGTTCCTCACAAACTTTCCGATTCTAATCGCATACAGAGAGTGAACGTGTGCTCTTCTTTGCTGTCACGTCCCATGAATGAACCTTTTTCGGATCGAATAGCGACTGATGAAGAGAAATGGGTTCTCTATAAAAATATCAAGCGCCGAAGACAGTGGGTAGGGAAAAGAGAAACACCGGCACCCCAGGCTAAAGAAGGTCTTCACTCACGTAAGGTGTTGTTATCTGTTTGGTGGGATATGAAAGGCTTAGTCCACTTTGAACTTTTAGACCCAAACCAAACGATAACAAAGGAGATCTATTGTGAACAGCTTGAGAGGCTTCAGTCAGCGCTAGAAGAAAACCGACCATTTTTGGTTTCATGACGAAAGATGTTCTTCCATCAGGATAATGCTCAGCCACATACAGCAAAGATGATATTCCAAAGGCTGGAGCAATTTCATTGGGAAACAATGCCCCACCTATCATATTCGCTGGGCATTACTCTACCTGATTATCATTTATTCCTCAGTCTTCAAAATCATTTGGACAGAAAAAATATGAATTTTGTAGACGAGACCAGAACAGTACTAGAAGAGTATTTTTCGTCAAGGACAAGTAAATTTTGGAAGAGGGGCCTTGCAAGTCTACCAGATAGATGGAAGTGCCTTGTAGAAAATGGAGAGTATATTTTAGATTAAAAATGAACTTTGTTTATCTTAATTTTGAAAAATAAGAGAAGTATTAAAAACTCGCATTATTTATGGGATGACCCAATAGCTCTAAAAGTTATCTTACTTTAATCCAGCTAAAACCGAGATCGGGATAGTTACCGAATCTCGTTTTAGGTTCGGTTTTACACGGAATAAAAAAAGGATATAGCACTTTTGTTATAGGATAACAGTACGTCGGTTGTCGATTGGTTTAGTAATTTTAGTGACAGGCATTAGGCGACAATCTGGTAGACTCGTTAGCACGCCAGGCAAAATGCTTCACGGCATTTCGTCCGTCATTACATTCTAAATTCAAATTCCACCAAGGTCTACTTTGCTTTTCATCCTTTCGTGGTCGATAAAATAAGTACCAGTTGAACACTGCGGTCAGTGTAATCCACTTATCCCCTTCCCCTGAGCCTGCTGGCCTTGTGTCATGTTTTGAGATCAATATTAAATGTAGATCCAATATAATTGATTTCAACCCCTCAATAATGAAACCATTTATTTTAAAAGTTCTACCATTCGCTAAAACCTTCATGCCTATGAGTGAATCAATCCCATCTAAAAGACATTAATATTACCTTGCATACATGGAAACAGCTGTTGTTTTTTTGATAATTTGACCTGGCTTAAGAAAAATGCTGATGAGTTACTTTACGCCCATATGGCTGTATTCGATGGAGATTACCTGTGTAATCATAGGAGCCTAAAAGCTTGCATTTTGCACATGGAATTTTTTAGTTAAGAGAATACTCTACAGAGACAACGGAATATGAGCAGCCTCAAATTCAAGTGATTTGGAAAATTTTTAATTAGGTTATTCAGAGGCAAGGGCTTCAAAATTACAATGAAAACTAACCTGGGCGTCACCTTTAGACTCAGAGACTGATAGGTCTAGTAGATTCAGCCTTTACAAGAAGCTGAAGGGGAAATTATATTCCAAATGCTCTAACCATTCATTTACTCTATCTTGGAGTTTAGCTTCCAATATAAGTGAGCGTGTCTCCTCCTTATCGGCTGATGAAATCACATTTAAAACAGCTTCAGCTTATTATAATGAGATACTCTGAGGTAGCAGCTTCCCAAATGAGATTTACTATATAACTAGATTTTGTGGGTCTAAGAATGGTAATAGAAATTAAAAAAACGGAAAATGTTAACCTTAATTTAAAAGGTAATTTAGCAAAGTTTTTCTTAAATGTCAGCACTCTTCACGAGACATACTCGTAAAACCTTCAACAGGATGCGTTAAAGTTAGCAATAAACTAGTATAAACTAGTAGAGGGCTCTCTTCGCTAAATAATAGCGTACAAGCCTCTACCTGGAATTATGTGGACCACCTCTGCAACTTTTTCCTCGATGGAATCCTTTGCTTAGCTAAATGAATAGTATAAGGCGCGAAAGTATAGATTATGATAGCCCTATATACACCAAATTAACAGGAACTCATTTTAAAATACGATTCCACATATATAAGAATTTTAAAAATATTCGGATTAAAGGTTCCCACAAGTCCGACCAAGTACATTTGGTTCTTGACTGAATTCAGTTCGGATACCTTAAAGATAAACTAATTTACTCTCAAATATGCAAGCAAGTATGTATATGTGCACTATGTATGTATGTATGTATGTATGTATGAATGATTCTTACTACTCTTCTGTTAAACATCAGCTGTGTTTGGATGAGAAATTCTTAATTCTTTTTTTCTTCTTTTTTTTTTCAGAATGAATTTTCTTTGAACCAAAAATTGGAATTACTAAATTTCTGGTAGTCACACACCAAGATTTTTGCTTTCTACCCATTTACTTACCTAATGGATGATGTAATCTACAACTTTTTGAACTGTCCTAGCAAATTGGAATACATTGGATTTTATTGCTGCTAGCATATTGAACTTTGTGACCGTTTATCGCATTTTCTGCTTTCTGATTGCCTTTCATTGACTATTTTTTGATGCTCGAAATCCATAAAAAAAACTTTTGTATTTGTTCCTGTTCTTGATAAAGAATTTTTTTTAAATTGTTCTTCATGTTCTCCTGCAGCTCAGCTGTTCCTTTTTTGAACGTTCGGCTCCCAGTTATATAATATTGACTTTTGTTTAGTTTTGTGTTGTTGCTTTGTTGTTGTTGTTGGTGGTGGTGGTGGTGGTGGTGGTGGTGGTTTATTTTTTCGTTTTTCAGTTCTTTCTTTTCCATTGCAGTGCTATGATACAGTAATTCTCATTTATTCGTGATTTCCTTTTTTTTTAAAATATTTTATGTCAGATAAGTTTATTTTAGATAACGGTTTATATCTTTAAACAAACCACTGCCTCTACTCCCTGCAAGTGGCTAATTCTGCATCCTCTAAGCTCTATGCAATATAATCTCGTTTTCTTTTTTCGCTTATTTTATAAATTGAATACAATCGTGTTTATGTGTGATTATCCGTGTGCATGTGTTGGTGTGTCTGTGCATTCATATGTATTATGCTATAAGATTTTGTGAAAATTTATCTGACGATATTTGTGTATTTATCTAATTATATGATATGAAAGGTACGAGAGCATGAAGTGCATGCATATGTATGTACTCTGTGTCTGTGGGCGTATGTGCATGCATATATTTATAAACAATATTCATATATGCATATGTGATACGCAAGATTACATATAAATTACGTAGGTGGATGATTGCATGTTTTTACATGTGCGCATGTATGTATCTACGTACGTACGTATGAAAATATAGATATGTATACTCTTTTACTAGTTTCGCCCCTATCTGCGTGAGCATATTATTTATGTATGTGTTTATGTATACACGTAGATGTATGCATGTGTGTTTATAGACAGATAGATATATATACATTTTCTATATACATAGTAATGATGTGTTTTAACTGTTTATTTTATTCTGGAACAGATCACTTTTTCAAAGTTTTTTCTCTTTTGTCGCTTTTTTTTAATACTAGTCTTTCAAATCACTATTTTCCTCGTAACTTAGACACGTTTTACTTATTTTATTTTACCTGGTCTATGCCCGTCGTCTCTTCGATGATTTTTTTTCCTTATTCACACGATCTTATTATTTCTTCCCTTCGTCTTCTCTCTCTTGTCCCTACCCCTACTTCTCCTTCTCTCTCTATCAATCTCTATTTATTATCTAAGTTATATATCTATGTATTTTATATTATTTTATTAATATGTTTATATTTCCTTTTAGAGGTATACGATTTATCCAAATAGAGCTTTTGTTTTCAATACTGTAGCCAAGCTTTGATAAATCAGTAGTCGACATTTGATTTCATTATTGCTTCTGATTACTTTTAAATATCTCTTTTACATACCATCACTTATTAATCGCCTAGGATAAAAACGTATTCCTCAGTGTAACATGAAAGCCTGATAAAGTCCAGGGTTCGTCTCGAGATATCATCTCTTAAAGATGTATAGCGTTAAATATATGTATTAGGAATTGAATACTTTACAATTCATTCAACAAAATAACTATTTCATGTTGGATATTATCTCTTTCAATCAAAAATTCGGAATTGGATGGCGACAGAAATAGCCCCAATCTACGGCAATTTACTTATCGGAGATTTAGAAATTGCAATGAATGAAGAATCACTACGAAAATACAAAAACTCTAATGAAAAGAACTAAAAAAATTCTTGAAGATTACTTAAATTATTATTTTTTATATGTAGTAATAATGTAAGTCAAGAACCAAATAGAGAAAGTTATATATTACAAACCTACAAACTTGAAACAATATCTACTCTTTATTTCATGCAACCCGAACCATTCTAGAAGAAATACTCCAATTATTTTTTCTGAAAAGATATGGACAAGTGTGTTCTATAAACTTTAGGATACACTTACCAATGGACATTACCCACAATACTTAATATACATGGGCTACAACGAGACGATACAATTGCGTCCGGATACTAAGACAAGTAAAACAAATCACTGCACCTGAAATGAAACTGTTATACGTCTCTACCCACAATTTTAGAAACAACGAAGCCTATAATATTATTTGTGAAAATATACTGATGCTGAGAGAGGAAGCCAGGATGATTCGAATTCTGAAAGCACATATTATTATAAAACGTAAAAAACTACAAAAAGAATATTTTAAAATGCTAGATTATATATTCAATAACAACAGAATCAACAGTCACAAGGTGTAGACTATCAGACTGTGGAATATGTTTTAACTTCTCCTAGGAATTGGAATTCTATTTTAAACAAGGACAGTGTTTCCAAGTGAAGAATGATTTTATCTATACGACCGGAAACTAATTTATGTAATAACATGTTCAGAATGTAGAGGGAATTATGTAGGACTGCCTAGAATGATTCTAAGAAAACAGATGACACTGCATAGACAGCAATATTAGATTTCCGGCTACAGACAAATATCTCTTAGTTAGCTATACATGCATGTGCTAGTAATCGCCAAGCAACGTTTAACCTTTTCTTTTATGCCAGTGTAGTGAAGGAACACCTGAACAACAGTGGGTCAGTAAGACATTTTTACATTAATAATAATTATAATAGCTGACACCGTGCCGTCAAAAATAACGGATAATTGTAGTATATTATATATAAATATGGATGGTAAATCAAATTAATGCACTTGTCAATGTTATCTAGTAGTTGCATTTTGAGATGTGACATCGATCATCGTTTATTACTGAAAGAACGCTGATTCACACATACAAACATTCACATACTTCCCCTGTACATGCACACACATACACACATATACTCACACAGAGTTGAAACGCTGTTTGATTTTTTTCTTTTCAGCGTTGAATGGTCACCATTCCACTTCTATTGCACACGCACACACACACACACAAACATTCACATACCTCTCTTTTACATACACACACATATACTCACACAGAGTTGAAACGCACCCACTACCAGTTTGCCATCACCCCTTCCTTCCTTTTTCCTCTATCACCCCTTCCCTTCTCATTCGTGCGTTGTGACGGAGAAAAACACGAGTATTATTATAGTAGATGCATAGTTAATCAATGAGTTGACATACAATGAAATTATTTTATCATCATCATCATTATTATAATGGTGATGAGCTGAGAATCGTTAGCACGCCGGGCGAAATGCTTAGCAATATTTCCACTGCCGCTAAGTTTTGTATTCAAATTCCGCCGAGGTCGACTTTGCCTTGAGGTCGATCTAATCGACTGGCTCCTCCCCCAAAATTTCAGGCCTTGTGCCTATAGTAGAAAGGATCATCATCATCATTATCATCATTGTCATTATTATTATTATTATTATTATTATTATTATTATTATTATTATTATTATTAATATAGAAAGGATTGAGGTAACTCCTCCTGAAGATATAGAGTCAAAATTAAAAGAAGAGTGCCATTGTTATCTAGTGAACGATATTTCGAAATCTTGTGTGTCTTCAACTGGTTCAAAACATAAATTTGTCAGTCTACTTCATTTTAATTTAATTGGTTAATATATTGGTCAATCCTTTCAATATTAACCAAATTGAAGTGTGTGTGTGTGTGTGTGTGTCATAGAATACAAGGCGATTGGAGGTGGTCTGCGTTAGCAAGACTTGTATTATTTGAAAACAAAAGCGACAAAAAAAGAAAACGGTGAAATTGCCGTTTTCGACAAAGTACCTCTTCGAAGTTAAGATGACAAGAAGAAAAATGAAATACAAAACAAGGTTTTACTTCCTCTACGTTTTAGCAACTGGCCACAACTGACGGGGAACGCAAAACAACGTGAGTTTGCGTAGTTCATTAGATAGTTGTGGGAGAGAAAACTAGGCGACCGAAAGAGAGACAACGAGAAATGAAAATAGGAAGAGAAACGGGTGAAGGTGAGATATAGGTAAAAGAGAAAAGCTGAATGATATGAACGGAAAGAAGCAGTAGAACGGAAATCATTTATTTAAACTCGTCAAAACCATGGTTCCTAGTTTGTATATGAAACGTTGCTCCTTTCGTTTCCTTAAATGTGCAGATCCAAGATGTGGAGAGACTCCACACACTGATAAATAGGTGATGGAATGGACCGTTGTGTTGAAATGAGTAGCGACAGGTGGCCCGGCATGCGTAATTATGTGCTTCGAATATGTCCTCGAAAGTGATCGGCAAGGTGATGGTGTTTTCTTCCCGTGTAACGGTGCATGGCTTAATGGTTAAGCTATTCGGCTTACAGTCGTAAAGTCGTGAGTTCGATTCTCGGTGATGTGTTGTATCCTTGAGTAAGGCACTTCATTTTCCGCTGCTCTAGTCCGCTTAGCTAGCAAAAATAGGTTGTACCTGTATTTGAAAGAGCCAGCCTTGTCACATTCTGTATCACGCGGAATCTCCCTGAGAAATTAAATGTTCGCGTGTCTGTGGAGTTCTGAACCACTTACACGTTAATTTCATGAGCAGGCTGTTCCGTTAATTTCATGAGCAGGCTGTTCCGTTAATCGTCGCCGTAACAGTTTTTAAAGTGCGTTACAATGTTTGCTGTTGGAAGATGTGTCACAGAAGTTTGGGGTATTCTCATACTGTTTATTGGGTGCAGTGATGGTTTTAGTGTTCTTAAAGAAGGAAACGATGTTGCTTCGTGAACGAGCGCATTTAAGAGTGCCTGGTTGTGTATGGCCGGATGCTACTGAGTTTCTCACTAGATTTCCGCACTATATTATCTTTCTTAAAGGTGAGTAGAGACGGTGCGAGAAAGACCAGAGCAGTTAGAGGGCCAGTGAGTGGAATTTTGAAGTTGTAAATGTGTTTCAATGATAAAATGGATGGGTGGAAGGTGAGAGAGAGTGAAATACGGTCTATAAGTGTACGTAAAGTGGGTAGGAGACCAGTGGTGTGGTCGATACCCTATGTCTCACGAAGTTCAAGGTCCACAACATTCTTCAACATTAGAAATCTGAATCAATGCTGCAGAGTAGGCGAAGCTGGGGGAATTGAGAGAATGGTGTAACAGATTTAGTATGCTTGGAGTGAGAAGTGTAGTGGCGATAGGAATGGAAGTCAGTAGATATATAGCGGTTGTAAGTGGACAGGTGGATATTGTTAAAAGTAATGGAGATGTCGAAAAAACTAGCAATGTGTCGGAAGAGGTAGAAGTTCAACCACCCATCTGAAAAGGATATTGTACTCACCGTCTATTGCTGTCAAAAGGTAATATACAGATGTAATGCCACCTGTCCTCATTAAAAATCAATATACTGATGTAGTGAGAACTGCAGCAGCCGAGCAACAATCTTTTCAAACATTCCAAAAACTGATCTGGCTGCAACAGATACAAAATCAAAGCCATGAGCATTAATACACAAGCTCACTGAAAATAAGACACAGTATAATCACTACTGACCCCCACTCAAATGCCACATCAATACCAATGCTAAATGTCAGATGCTTGTCACAACTTAGTAATAGAAATAAAATTGTAAAATTTCCTGCTCGAGAGGTTTTGTAACATGCAATCAAACATTTTGCATGACACCTAAGGAAGTGCATCTAACGAGAAATATAGCAGATAAGGAAATATACCGGCCAACTTTCATACTAGAAGCTAGGAGAGAAGTCAATGTGGAGCTGCCGTGTAGATGTCAAACCATTTATCCTGCTGTCACACTTAAACTCAGTTTGTGATAGACTAATAATAAATATAAATCAAGTTCATGTTTTTATATGCACTTATCTTCTACTGCGTGTCTTAAAATCATTATGATAAATTTAAAGATAGGTTTAGAAAGATAGAAAACCTATTAATCAAACAACAAATATTGTTTATTAGGTGATTTCAATCTCTTTAATGTCAACTAGCGCGAAAACAACATTTTCAAGAATATCACTGCATGGACAAAGGTTAATAGAATTTCTTCTTTATCTTTCTAATATGCTGTTTGTAGATCAATTTACATTCTAGTCAACCAGAGACTTGTCACAGAGGATTTGAACTCAGAATATATAGGTAGGTAACTAATACTGCTAGATATTTTGACTGGTGTTGTATCAAGTCTTCAGTCCACTACCCTATTTTATTCTGCAAAAACTTGGTCCAAGAGGTATTCATGTCACTTGTGCATTAAATAAGGAAAGTAGTCTAATTTAGTGTCTTCTTTTAGTGATTCAGAGAAAGATATACTATATTCTTCCTAAGTTCCATTTCCTAGTCGAAGAGAAATCTATCCGATATCGAAATACTCGGCGATAAGAGTATTGTGAGGGATCTAATTCGTTACAGTAGCAATTTGTATCTTACAATGGTACTAATTTGCAGCTGTGCTGACCTAGCGAAAGTAAGGTGTCTTACTGGTGATGTCTTATAAACAATTTACCCTTTGATTTGTCGTTTGAAACTTTAGCGACTTGACCGTCTGCGACTCGTGAGACATACGTAAAGGGTGAGAAAATGATAAATATAATTGCTTGAAATCAATCAATTTTGTTTTATATTTGAAGGTTAGCGATAAATTAGCATTTATCCATTATTTATAGTTCTCAGCATGAGATTTCACGGAAGAAGCGACGTCCTTGAAAGGACGATGTGGCACGAAGCCGTTATAAACATCTTACCGATTGATCACAATCAATCAGAACAAAAATGAAAAACCTCGAGAAAATGGTGCGAAATAAGATTTGGACTTTCTTAAAGATACACTGAGAACATTAAAATTATTTTTAACGAAAAATATTTTTTCTGCATTCATTTGCCCTATTTATGCTCATTTCGAGAATAGATATTGACAAAAACAGTAATTAGTTACGGCAATTAGTTTAATTCCATTGAGTTCAAAGTTCTCCATAGTCAGCTTTTTTTACTCCATTGATATGTTACAAATACTCTTGAGAAAGGCATGATTGTCATATGCTCTTGTTTGATCAGAAATCAGATTTCTATGCAAAAAACAATACTATAAACCATTTCTTCTATAAATTATTGAGGGTAAACTATATGAGCGTTAAATAATTAGTGGGCCACACAAAAAATAAATCACCCGACAGAAAAATGTTACAAACTTATTTAGATTCAACTCAAAACGTATTACAAGAATCAACTATTTTCAGTTTTGAAACAGGATAATTTACTTTTTATTCTCTGTGTTATTATTCCTGATTTATTATCAATAATATTCTATCTGCTCTCTTTATATGCACTCCTGTTCTTGTTTGACCAAACTAGCATTTAATGGGTCACAAATAACATTTTAATGACCTTTTCTTTTTACAGTTACGTAGATTAACTATTTGGTTTATAATTACTTTAGCTACTCTACTTCACATATATTATAAGAATGCCAAATTATTATTGATTACTAGCGCATCAATATTTGTGATTATCGTACAGTTCATACAGACTCAACACACATTCACAAGCATCTATATTTCTCAATTTCTCCTTATTCATTCAGGTTATCTTGGTTCTATATACAGCAGCTTTATTAAACAACTTGCAGTTAAGCGGGAAGTTTTGCCTAATTCTGAAGTTGTATCCGCGTTTCTTATTGTTTTGGCTTGATTTCGTTTGATAATCACTTCTTATTTTATTCACAATGTTGTTCATAACATTTTTCATGTATCTTTGATTTGAAGTTGTTCTTATAAAATATTTCGTCGTACTTGTGGAGGAGTGAAAATTATGTTCTCCATAGATATTCCTAATAACATTAGTTGCTACATTCTAACTGAAACACCAGTTAAACCAGATGAGGCTATGATTTGGGTATTTGCTTGGTAGGAAGTTGATCTTTACTTCAAACTTACTTTTCTATTGTACATTATCTTATTTAAAAATATATATTAGCGACAGAAGTAGTATTAATACCGAGAAGTAATACTTATCCCCGCTTAAACGTGGATGTTCTGTTAGAACCAAGTTTGCTGCGGTAGATACCATAAGAGAAATTCTTATCTTGGTTTTAGAGGCAAAATGCACCAGGAGCGTACATTTTGTACCAAAAGTAAATATGAGAATTTCTATCGTGGTATCTACCGAAGTAAAGTTTATCCAAACAGAACATCCGCGTTTAAGTGGGCATAAATATTATTTCATTAGTTTATAAGCTTTGGTGAGGTTGGTCCTAATAGAGAATATATTAAATATTTCACTTAAATTACTACGCTGAATTTTTCAAGCATTTAGTGAAGGTTTCAGTGAAGGTTTCAGTGAAATTTCTTGATTATATCTATTAGGTTCCAGTTCAGCCTTATGGCTAATATTTTATAATTCCCATGTCGAATGTAACGACTAAGTTTAGCACAGTAAAGGTCCTAGACTCAATCCGTAACTCATTTCGATTTCGGTTACTACTATTTGCGTTTCAATGCGTTTGCCAACTTTCGTGTAAAACTGAAGCTACAAGCTTCTATTGTTATTCATCCATCACATTCAATTATAACTATGCTGTTTAGTAACTGTCAATGACATTATGTTCATAGATAAATTCTTATGTGTTGGTATGTCTAATAAATATATATCCCTGTTTGTCTCGTTTTCTTGTCTCCCACTTGTACAAGCGCGCGCACATACACATGCATTTATCCGACACACACAAAATTTCTGTGTGTGTAGGGTAAATATGTGGAGGTTATTTATTTCTGTTAAAATATGCCTCTTTTATTTTGATGTCATTTCATTCACCAGACATCATCAATTAGATCAAATCAATATTGATTTCAAGCGGCATACAGTTAAGCATTTATAATTCAATGTTTGACTATGTTTTTTTCTCTTTTTCATTTTTTTCTTGTTTTGATTGGTACACTACCAGCCGTGTAACCATTTCCACTTCCATTTTGTTTTGTCCAGTTTTCATTCATCTTAATTAGCTCATATAGTCGCCATTTCTGACAAACATTAAATATCCTGTCCAGTAAACACTGCGATCCAGGGAAACTAGT
Source organism: Octopus bimaculoides (assembly GCF_046866305.1). Classification (NCBI taxonomy): domain Eukaryota; kingdom Metazoa; phylum Mollusca; class Cephalopoda; order Octopoda; family Octopodidae; genus Octopus; species Octopus bimaculoides. Next base: position 48,929,384 of record NC_142933.1, on the reverse strand, counting down.
GATGGTCCTCATCGGCAATTAGTGAATACAAACAGTTAGAGTAAACTAGTTTGTTGTTAGAAAAATGAAACTTCTAACGTTTTGAGCAGTATACTTCGTCTGAGAGACTGATGCTCTTGATGGAAGCAAATAGACTTACTGGCAGTATTAACTACTCCCAATCTATCTTCGGCAACACTTTCAAAGTGCACTGACCGAAATGGTTGCCCCGCTTCTTCAAGGCAAGCCAATTTATGTTATTCTAAAATTATATGTTTCTGTATTGCAACTCTTGCTTCTACAATAACTTAGATAGTATTAGGTCAATTTATATCTTACAGTTGTGCACAGCTTGAAGCGTTCGTTCGTATTGTATGAAGAGGTACGTTCTGGTATTGTATTTTAATAAGACTGCTTTATCTCAGGCTACAATATCTATTATGTTCATTTATAAACAAAAAAGAAAACAGCAGATTGTGATTTCAGAGAAATTTGACTACTGTTTTTACAAGGTCGTTCGACCACTTAGAGGCTCCCTCATTAGCTCAATTTTGATTTAGTTTTTCATTTAAGCGTTAGGAAATGAAATTAAGATTAAAACAGAAATATTTAACAGCTGCTCCATCAATAAATATTATTTACACTTAAATTGATCATGAGATCAAGAAGAAATTTCAGCTCTACCTTACGGTTATCATTATGCTGCTCCAATGACGACACGGCTTCAACAAGCGGAGGAAGTCCCATTCATTTAATATTCATCAATTTCAAATAGAAGTGAAGCCATGTATGTTAACGAAATTAAAAATTCCGACAAGTCTTAAAGCAATTTTTTTTCCATCTAAACATTTTATTGAAAGCATTGCTGAATCTTCACTTCAAGAGATATCCTGCAAAGGTTGTGTTAGCAAATAAAAAGTTGAGTGGCATTTTTTGAATGTAAAATTAAAACAAATTAAAAACGGAAAATAATAAAAATGAAGCACAAAATATATTTTGCAAATTCAGAGAATATTACTCAGAGTTCCACGTAACCGATCATCTGACAATCATGAGAATGATTGTTTTATTTCATCACGACTGTCTGGTGATCGGTTACATGAAACTCTGAGTATCATTTTGTGAAGTCTCTTCAGCTTCTACAAAATACTATTTTACTTTTGGTATTGGTATTCGAGTACTACTTTCTCCACCTTTTTTCCACTAATATACTCTCTCTCACTCTCTCTTTCTCTCTCTCTCTCTCTCTCTCTCTCTCTCTCTCTCTCTCTCTATCTCTCTCTCTCTCACACACACACACACACACACACACACACACACACAAAGTAAAATATCGGGTCATCCCATAAATAATGCGGTTTTTTAATACTTTTATTTTTCAAAATTAAGATAAACAAAGTTCATTTTTAATCTTAAATATACTCTTCATTTTCTACAAGGCACAATATGGTGGGTGGGAAATCGCTTCCCATTCAAACTGCTCTAGCTTTTGAAATATATCATCCTCGATGTATGTGGCCGAGCATTATCCTGATTGAAGAACACCTTTCGTCATGAAACCAAACATTGTCGGTTTTCTTCTAGTGCTGACTTAAGCCACTCAAGCTGCTTGCAGTAGATCTCCTTTGTTATCGTTTGGTTTGGGTCTAAAGGTTCAAAGTGGACTAAGCTTTTCATATCCCACCAAACAGATAACAACACCTTACGTGGGTGAAGATCTTCTTTAGCCTGGGGTGCCAGTGTTTCTCCTTTCCCTACCCACTGTCTTCGGCGCCTGACATTTTTATAGAGAACCCATTTCTCGTTACCAGTCACTATTCGGTCTAAAAAAAAGGTTCATTCGTGCGACGTGACAGCAAAGAAGAGAACACGTTCACTCTCTATATGCGATTAGAATCGGAAAGTTTGTGAGAAACCCATTGACCCAATTTGCTGACATTTCCAATGGTACGCAGGTGTCGATGAATGGTCGAATGACCAAATCCAAGCTTCTCTGCTTGTTCCTCAACAGTTACGATGGGATTTTGTTCCACCAGGCTATGCCCAACGTCCTCGACGAGCTCTACACATCTTCCGGGACGAGGCTCGTCTTCTTGGCTGTAGTTTCCGGCTCGGAATTTCTGGAACCACCGTTGACACTGGCTTATGCTTATTGTCCGATCCCCTTATACTGCATTAATATTCCTCGCACTTTCCATTGTGTTGTTGCCTTTATTGAACTCATAAAAGCAAAATATGTCGAATATGCTCCTTTGTCACTTCCATTATAGCTGTGAAAAAATGACTGTTAAAATCGAACTGCACTCTTCAGAACTTGCACTAAGAATAAGTACAAAGTAAAATTACTTCCTGCTTTTATAGCAAGTTGATGCAGATAGTTTACCACGTCCCACTCCGACCTTTAGTGCATACAAATGAAAAAAAAACGCATTATTTATGGGATGACCCAATATATATATAATCAAAATAAGCAACAGGATATCCAGAGGTGATGCAGTACGACCGTTTCAAGCGACTCCATTTAATTGAACAATGCAATCATTACATCTCACTCTCTCTCTCTCTCTCTCTCTCTCACACACACACCTATATATATATATATATATATATATATATATATATTGTTTCTTTAATAATTAGTGTATTGTAAAAATGTCTTAAGATATATTTAGTTTCTTATTTCTTTACTGCCCACAAGGGGCTCCACACAGAGGGGACAAACAAGGACAGACAAACGGATTAAGTCGATTACATCGACCCCAGTGCGTGACTGGTACTTATTTAATCGACCCCGAAAGGATGAAAGGCAAAGTCGACCTCGGCGGAATTTGAACTCAGAACGTAGCGGCAGACGAAATACCGCAAAGCATTTTGCCCGGCGTGCTAACGTTTCTGCCAGCTCGCCACCTTTTATATTTAGTTTCTTCTCGCTTAAATTCAGAGTTCCAACTTCCAACGCTCGACGGTTGTCATTCCAAAAACAGTGAAGTATGACCTTCTAATTTATATCTATCCCTTACAGAAATATCGTATGGCTTCTTTTGACAACTCAAAGACTACGCCTTAAGGAAGAAATAGTGATATATTGGGATGTTTGTTCCCAATATATTTCCTAAGACAACGATCCTCAAATTTATTTTGGTGCGAAACCCATTTTCCAAGGTGGTCAGAGTAACTTTCACTCTGATTTTAACACGACATTAAATGAAACAAAACTTGTTTTAGAGAGAGAATATATTCATAGGAAAAACAATTTATTTTGAAAATGGCAAGTAGCATTTGTTTTATAAAATACTTTTTATTGAATATTTTGTCGCGGAACACCGGAATTTTTTCATGAAATCCACTTTGAGAAACTTTGCTCTAGGTGATAAGCAGCATAACAGAAGACCGTTGGTAGAAGCATACTTCTTGTTCTAACTTAAATTTTTATTTAATATCTCTCTATGATGCATATCCTCAAGATTTACTTCTATTTTTCTTTATTGTATTCTCTTCCAAAGAATTTGAATAGAAGATGTTGGTAGCACAGTGACAGCATTGATTTTCAAATGTTCTCAGCGAAAATAGCAATTGTTAGACTTTGTTATTAATTTTTTTCTACGACTAAAGCGATGGCAGAATCGTTAAAACGTCGGACAAAATGCATTGCGACATTTCTTCCGGCTTTTACGTTCTAAGTTCAGATTCCATCATGGTCAGCTTTGCTTTCATCCTTGGGGGTCAATGAAATAAGTACCACTTGAACATTTGCAACAATATGGCTCCTAAAAAATTGCTCTAAGAATTTGAAATCATTACATTATCTCTATTTTTTCGACTGACCCATCTAAAATTGCTACGTTTATTTTTCGGAGGTGACATCTTCCCGTATACTTGTCTTCCCATTTTGAGCGTGGAATGGTCTATATGCCCTTTCCAAAATTCTGCTTCATAAATATATTGCTTTAATTTTCTAACATGACAAAATTATTTTCGGTCAAAGGGGTAAGGGATAAAGGAGAAAATGTTCCTATATTCCCTCCTATCCCCGTCGTTCAACAATTGTTGGTCGGGTAACAAAAGAACGTGACGTAATTGTCGGTGAAACTAAGTCTAAAGATATACAACTTTGTGACTCACAAAGCGTTAACATGAACAACAACAAAACCAACAACGAACTCAACAACAAAGCAAACGTAACGTAAAGTGAAATATGTTGGAGCTAAATAACCACAGGTCCTCATTTAGGATCCTAGTGAAGTGCAACGTTACATTAGAGGGCTATATATGGCGATTAGAAAGGGAGGGAACGACATAGCAAATTAAGTAAAAGCAGCTGGAACAACCTGGGTAATACCTCGAAGGAATCAGACGGTGCAAATTGTGCTTAACCAAGATTCGTACAACCTTGGCGCTTACTTGAATTCAAGAAGTGAAATTTCTAGACGCTGCCTTCATGAAAGAACGTTCGTTTTTTTTGTTTTTTTTTTTCACCACCAAACTGACCAAGTCTGGATTGCGTCCATCAGAGGCTATGTGCTTCCGGTTCGCATGTCTGATGAGTCGTCTATATTGCCAAGTGCAACTTTCTCACCGGTTATGTGTCATAACCAAAGATATACTACTCGAATACATAAAAGCATAACTGCTCAAAATTTCTTTTAGAGTGTGCCATTTTTTTACTTAAGGATAACTAACCATGATAGATAGATAGATAGATAGATAGATAGATAGATAGATAGATAGATAGATTTCTATTAATATATAAATAAATATATATTTGCATATATAATGAACATGCTTCTTTATACACATATGCATATATATATATATATATATATATATATATATATATATATATATATATATACATATATATAAACATATTTCTATGAGTATGTGTGTGTGCGTGCGTATACATATTAGCGTACATACATACGTATGTATGTATGTATGTATGTATACTCGCATACTTGCAAATATATTGCCTTGACCTTTAATAGCGTCAAAGGGATACCAACATGATATATTGTGTGTATAGAGCGTTTTTAGACTTGTCAGAGCCCGTTTCTCTCCTGGTCTCAACCAGAGCCGACTTCTTGCAGAAGTGGGGAGATATAGACAGACAAACAGACAGACAGAAAGAATCGATTCCAGGAAAGAACTGGTACTTTATTCATCGATCTTGAAAGGATGGATATCAACTTTGTCCCTTTCGGTATTTGAACTCAGCGCACAGCGAACAGGAACAAAAATTGCAAAGCAGTCTATCCAACTGTCTAACATTTCAGTAAATTCCTCGTCTCATATACATACATATATATGTATAGATGTATGTGTGCGTGGATATGCGTGTTCACACACACACACACACACACTACGACGCATAGCGTTTTCCTGATAAAGATATAGTTTTTAACTTCTTTTCTAATGCGTGCTATGACGGAATTTAGCTGACAAGTATCTGAAAAATTAAACTATATAAATTGAATGAAGATGAATACCAAATCCAAGTTCATGAAAATAAAACGAGCCAGTAACTATATTTTTTACGTGTAAATAAAATATTGATTACTTCTAAGTCGTTTACCTGATATTGTTCAACGTGTATTGTTTAGTGTTTAGAAGGAGGAAATGCGTAATAAATGTCTTGCTGAGATTGTTAAAGATAGAAGAAAGAAAATGTAGGCTTTTCTTAGGAGTTTTCTTTCATTGTTACATTGTAGTTAAACATCAAAGAAATTGTATTACAGTCAAATAACCATCAATACAAAAATGTGTGTCAAAGGTATTCTGGGCCTTGGGTATTGTCAATAGAAAAGATATGATTCAATCAAGACTATCCTGTTGGTCTGTGATATGTAATATTGGAATATCTTTCTTATCTTGAAAACTATATTCTGTAACGTTGGTTATCTTCTTTCTGTTATCATTTACTTGTTTCAATCATTGGACTGCGACCATGCTGGAGCAACGATTTGAAGGGTTTAGTCGGACAAATCAATGCCAGTACTTAATTTTTTTAAGCCTGGGACTTCTTCTACAAGTGTCTTTTGTCAGACCGCTAACTTATTGAAAGGTAAACAAACCAACACCGGTCGACAAACGCAAACACAAAGACGCCCCATAAATGTAAACATATACATATGCATATATCCGATGGGCTAGTTTCTGCTTCTGTCTACCAAATCCACTCTCAAGAGTTTATTCGGTCTGTGTCTGTAGTTGAAAACATCTGCTCATGGTGTCACACAGTGGAACTGGACCTGGAACCTTGTGATTAGGAAGTAAGCTTCTTATCACATAACTATGTCTGCACATATTTCACGATTTTCATTTAGTTTAATTCTTTAGTATGCAACATTTCCCGTACATAGCAAATATTACAGCAACTCTAAGGCGGTGATCTGACAGACACGTTAGCACACCGAGCAAAATGCTTAGCAGTTTTTCGTCCGTCTTAACTTTCTGCGTTCAAATTCCGCCGAAGTCGACTTTACCTTTCATTCTTTCGGTGTCGTTAAAATAAGTACCAGTAGAATAGTGGAGTTGATATAATAGACTTACCCACTCCCCGAACTCGCTAGCCTTGTGCCAAAATTTGAAATCAATATTGTGGTAATTCTTTTCAAGGTTTACTTTGTAAAGGACGTTGAATACAAGAGCGAAAAAGTGAACTCAAACGTGAAATTAAAAGAATGTCTATGGAACTAGAATGTGATAACAATGACATAAGTGTGGAGAAATATAGTTGGTTACCCAACGTATCCTCTGGACTGCACTGAGTTCAAAACAAAAACACGTAGCATTCCAAGTTCTATACCATCATTTTTGTTGATTTGATTCTGAAATTATCTTTTAAAATAAATGGTCAAGTCGGTGCTAATATCATCATCAAGATCCCTTTAACTGATGCAGCCAGTCGTTGGGTTGCCACTTCATACGTTTTCATAGTCAGCCGTCGCCACTGGTCTCTATTTTCTGTCATGCACGGCAGGTTCGCTGTGTTGTGACCTGTCCGGTCCTTGATGTTATCAAACCAGGACTTCTCTTTCGCCCTCCCTCACCTGTGTCCTGAAGAATGATTTTGGACAGGGAGTTGTAGCAGGATACATGACCATATCAGGAAAGCTTCCGTCTCTTTACCTGCGCAAGGGGTGTTTCCTGTCTGCCAGCGTATTTGATGACTCGCTGCCTGACATTTGAGCACAAGTTAAAATACAAGAGGATCAGTTAATTATGATTTTATTCAACATATTGCCCTCTCAGATTCACACACTTATTGCAGCAGTCCTTCAGTTTTCTAAGCCCTGTAAAAGAACACGGAAGGTTAGGCCTCCAACCAGGCCTTTCGTGATACCCTTAAATCCAGGAATTTTCAGCATCCCCTTGTACACAGAGAATTTTGTATTCATTATGTATACATATATACATATGTATACATATATATATACACATACGAACACTTAAACACGCACTTGAACATATTAAAAGATATCTCATTTAAACGTTTCGAAAACAACGTTTTTTTTTCTGAACCAGAACGAAATTTAAGGAGGCTTGTATTTACATTAAAGATACTTAGTTGCGCGCGCGCGTATGCGTGTGTGTATACATGTGTGTGTGGGGTGGTGTTATTTTCACAGATGAGTTTGCACGCAGAGCTCAAGTCCTCCGCAGCCATTTTTGAAGATTCAAAGAGGCACATGTGACGACCGTAGGTCCCTGACTCTATAAGTAAGTTCCTTTTATGTAATTTAATTTGTTCGTAAGATCGTTGTAAAATTATATGTCCTCTATATTTTTCACATTTGAATAATCTTTGGGTGGGGGGAATTGAACCACACATGATCATATAAATATAGCTTAAGAAAAAAAACTATACATATACATATAATATGTATATGTATATATGGGTGTGCATATATATATATATATATATATATATATATATATATATATGATAAATAAATTCAAAAAGGGATAAAACTCTTTTACAAGAATTTTATCAAGAAGCCAGTGTGTAAAAAAATTCATAAGGGAAATTTCTATTCCCAAGAATATAATTATTCGTTTATATTTATATAAAGGGCATTATTACAGAAAAATAATAACGCCACACCACAGTGGACTTCTCAAAATAACCACATTTAGTACCTAATGCGAGGAAAAACAACCAACAGAAGATGACCAACTTTCTTTGAAATAAACTTAACTGAGAAGTCCACTGTGGCGTTATTATTTTTCTGTAATAATGCCCTTTATATAAATATATATATATATATATAAACTTAGATAAACTTAGATATGTTTCGACCAAAGATTGGTCCAGGCCATGTCTAACTTAAAAGCACCACCTGATAGGATTATCTAAATCCTTTTTACAGTCAAGTTTGGTCTATGGTCCATTCAAGTAGTGAGTTCTTATTGAGTGAGTTGTATAGGATCCTTTTCCTCTTTTATCTGCTTCAGTACAATGTTAAACAGGGCAGGGCCTGTTGAGAAAAACAAATTATGCCGCAATGTACCTATATGTTGTGATTCTGAATTGGGCAGGGGACGTATGGCTCGTGGTCCCAGCCTTGGATGAACCTTGAAACTAATGTTCAGGTCGTTTGGGCAAAGCTGGCGGTATATTTTCCACATCGTACAAATGATGTACCGCTCGCGGCGGCACTGGAGAGAGTAGAGCTTCAAAGCTTTAAGGCGGTCCCAGTAATCAAGATCAGTCATGCCTTCAATTCGTTTGGTGAGTGCCCTCTGGGGTGATTCAATCCTCGAGATGTTTTATTTTGTATGGGGAGACCACAAGGGGCAGCAGTATTCGAGGTGTGGCCGTACAAAGGAGGAGAAAAGTGGAATGATGACACCTTGTTCTCTGGACCGGAAGGTTCTTAAGATCCAGGAGCTCATCCTACGAGCTATATTGACCTTACTGTTGATGTAGGCACTCCAATTGAGATTTTTGTCAACAATTACACCCAGATCTCTAATATTGTTGGATGCCGTGAGCGGTTCCCCTGAAGGAAGAGAGTATGGCTGTTTTAGTGTGGACTTTCTTCCAAAATGCATCTGCTCAAATTTTCCCTCATTCAGTTTCATTTTGTTTTTATCTTCCCATTGACTCACAGCATATAGATCAGTCTGAAGTTGGGTTCGGTCTTCTTCTTCATTGATGATTTGCTGGAGCTTAGTGTCATCAGCAAATATTTTCACTTTGCAGTGATTTACGACGCTGGAAAGGTCATTTATATAGATTATAAAGAGGAGCGGGCCCAAGATAGTCCCCTGAGGGACACCACTGGTGACTTTTGCTGGGCTTGAGTGGACTCCATCGACCACAACTTCTTGTGTTCTATTCTCCAGGAAATACTTAATTCAGTGTAGAAATTTTCCACGGATTCCAACATTTGCCAATTTTGTGAGTAAGATATTATGGTCAACCCTGTCGAACGCTTTACTGAAGTCAAGATATATGACATCAGCGTTCGAACCTGTTCCCAAGGCTTTAAGTATATCTTCAATGTAGTGTAAGAGCTGTGTTAGACAGTCCCTGTCACAGCGAAAGTCATGCTGGTTTGCATTTAGGAGTTTGTGGGTCTCCAGCAAGTCATCTATCCTTGATTTTACCACCCTTTCAAACACTTTAATGATGTGGGAGGTGAGTGAGATTGGGCGATAGCTGACTGCGAGGGATCTGTTTCCCTGTTTGAAAACCGGGATGACAGACTGGGATAGGAGCTGCTTCGGTATATAACCTGAGTCTAAAGAATTTCTCCAGAGGTTGGTCAGAGGGACTGCAAGTTGGTGTCTACAATCCTTCAGGAGACTTGCGGGGAATCTTTCAGAGCCTACAGCAGAATAGTATTTGACCTCATTTATTGCTGCTATGATGTCTTCGCTTCCCTTACGTCAATATCAGTGGGGTCGTATATATATATGCACAACCATATATACATATGCATATTATATGTATACATATAGTTTTTTTTTCTTCCTGATAAAAAAAGAGCCCATGTCACCATTATATCTCTGTATCCTTCTACAATTAACTCTTTTAACAGATTCCTAATCTACGGAGCTAGGTCACCAGTTTTCACAATGTAATTGTTAATTAAATTATAATTTTTTTTTAATCCATGTTTCATTACGGTAGAGGTTAAGTGGGTATAAAAGAAATTAAAGAAACTTTAATGGCTTTTAAAATAAAGAGAGTAAGAGGGCAGGAAAGAGAAAGAAATATAATGAACCTTCGAGTTTATAATGAAAGGTTGAATACAACAGGTGGTGATAAATTCCCAGTAGCAAATTCGGATTACGGTTTCGATCTCCGACTCTTTTTATTTCTTGTGTAGTGTTTAACGCATTAAAGACAGTGAGCTGGCAGAATCGTCAAAGCGTTGGAAAAGAAAAGTGCCACGCAGTTTCTGTTTCTTCTCTCTATATTCTGATTCTGAATCCGGTCAAGTCGACCTTTGCTTCTCATTCTTTCGAGATCGACTAATCAAGTATTAAAGTCGATGCAATCGACTAAAATCCGTAAAATTGCTGAAAGTCCCTAAATTGATTTCGATTTTTGGCACAAGGCCAACAAGTTCAGGGAAGCGGGTAAGTCGATTAAATCGACCCCAGTGCTCAACTGGTACTTATTTTATCGACCCCGAGAGGATGAAAGACAAAGTCAACCTCGGTGGAATTTGAAATCAGAACGTGAAGACAGACGAAATGCCGCTAAGCATTTTGTTAGACATACTAACGATTTAGCCACCTCGCTGCCTTAACTTGTACCTAAATTTAAAAAACCTTTACTTAATCCCTGAAGAGTGATGGAGTCATATATTCCTAATAGCGTTGGATAAAATTAATTACGGTATTTATTCTTCTTCTTTACATTCTGAGTCCAAATCCTGCGAAGGTGAACTTTGCCTTGCCAGTTCACTAAGCAACGGCAGAACCCAATTGACCAATTAGGTACTAAGATTGATATAATCGGCTTTTCCCATCCCCAAATTGCGTTCTTGCGTCTGTATTAGAAGTTATCATTTAGCGCCTTAAGAAAGACATAGTCATTTCCAATTGTTATTACCTCTCCAGTGTAAAACTTCGGCCCAAATTGTTATTATTTCTTCAATCATTCAATAATATGCTGTGTTTTTTAACTGCTAACATAGAAAATACATGAGCAACGGTTTTATGACAATAAGACCAACATCATTTAATATAAAGAGAGATAAAGCGGCGAGCTGAAAGAATCGTTAGCACGCCGGGTAAAATGCTTAGCGGCATTTCGTCCGTCTTCACGTTCTGAGTTCAAATTCGGCCGAGGTCAACTTTGCCTTTCACCCTTTCGGGGCCGATAAAAAGAACACCAATTGAGCACTAGGGTCGATGTAATTGACTTATCCCCTTCCCCCAACTTGCTGGTCTTGTGTCAAAATTTGAAATCAATATAACGGGTGGTATAAAACTCGTTAAAATAGGTATATACTTGAATAAGCTATGTAGAAACAATTCTATTCGATAAAATGTGTGTATATATATATATATATATATATATATATATATATATATATATATATATATATATATATATATATATATATATATTGTAAATATTAAACAATGAGGAGTTTCAACACCAAATTGGTGAATAAAGATTCATTTGAATATTAAAGCTACCAATGGTTTCATGTTTTCATGTTAAGTAAATATAGGAGAGTATTGTAGTTCGCTTGAAGCATTGTGTATTAAGATCTTGACAATTTTTCAAGCCGATCACATGGAGAAATTGATGTTCGTGTCTATTTTGGATCACAATGCGAATATATGGGTGAGATATATTTAAATGGCTGTGCCCCAGCATGGCCACAGCTCGTGAGCTGAAACTAGTTCAATTCAATTCATATATATATATATATATATATATATATATATATAGACTTTCTCACTTCCCGAGCGTTAAACTAATATATCTGCTTGTTGTTTACACGCCCGTCTTCGTCTTTTGTTTTGTTTATTTTTTAGTAAATTCCAACTATATATAATGTATGTATGTATGTATGTATGTATGTATGTATGTATATTAATGTTTGTTTTTTAATATTTTCGGAGGGTCATTATGCCAATAATAATAAATACATGCAGTGATTCAATATCACCTCTTTGTTGTTAATCAATCGGTTAAATATCAAATCAACTAACTAACCGATCGTTTGTTTTATGCGTTAGTTAAACAATCGATCGGTTGTTGGTTTGTCAAAGTCCTTTCGTTACTATTCGTGACCTCATCAATGACGTGTCATCAGACTGTCCGACGATGGCTTAGCTGGCCGAAACTTCGAAGTCACTGTCAGTACAATTCTTGCCAAAGAATAATAAATTAATACATAAAATATCACTTTTCAGCTATCTAATTATTTTATTTACTTATTGAATTAACTTATCCATTAATTATTGTATTAATTTACTGGTACTCCGGCGGTGACGACGATGAGTATTCCAATTGATCCGATCAACGGAACAGCCGACTCGTAAAATTAACATGCATGCGGCTGAGCACTCCACAGACGCGTACATTTAACGCAGTTGTGAGGGAGATTCAGCGTGATGCAGAATGTGACACGGCTGACCCTTTGAATTACGAATACAACTCATTTTTACCAGCTGAATGGTCTGAAGCAACGTGAAAAAGAGTGTCTTGCTCAAGAACACAATGCGCCGTCGGGTATCAGACTCACGACCTTATGATCGTGACCCGAAAACCCTTTTCCACTAAGCCACGCGCATTCACTGTATTAATTTGTTCATCATTTATTCGCCTATTTGTTTTTCAATTTATACATCAAATGTCTAAAAATATCAACTATAATTCAAAATGCTTTGGAGATAACTCGAGGAAAATGAAATAGAGTTATCTACCTTGAAATATAAGTTTTACAGAATAATTGACCTAAGCGTGACCGTTCGATTTAATTTCCTGAAAAATGAAATTTCTTACAAATACATTTCACACGGTTTAGATTACAATTATATTCGATTGTTCTTGTGAAAATTTTTTTTAGCGTTGGGGTAAGGGGAGTTTCGGATAATTCGCACGCTTTGACTTTTCCTTCACAACTTTCAGAAAAATGAGTATTCTTCAATGAAATTTTCAACCGATATTTGCAGATGCTGTAGATTACGATTATACCGAAATTAAATGTGAAAAAAAAATGGGGGTGGATACTTCACGCATTTAGACATTGTTTTAAACCCAGCCAAAGTTTTACACATTTTATTACATACTCCAACTGTGAGACACACCCTTCCACATTTTACATATGTTCTGTTATGAATTGTAATAGCCACATCACTGTTTATCATGGGTCGATTCCGGTGAGACTTTTGATGGCTGACCAGGGCTGCACAATTCAAACACCTCCTCCTACAAACCACACACAAAAAGCAACACTTCCTCACTCTCCACGGGTTCCCTCCTTCTAAGCCCCCTAAAACCCTTTCTAACATAGAAGTATCCAAAGAGCATTTGAGGCACATAATGCTTTATGAGTACAAAAAAGGAAACTCTGCAGCCGAAGCAACTCGAAACATACACTCAGTTTATGGAAAGAATGCTTGAATGAAAGAACTTGCAGAAGACGGTTTGCAAAATACAGAAGTGGAGATTTCAGCCTTGAAGATGAAGATCGAACAGGACGTCCAGTTGAGTTTGATGATAAGCTCCTTGAGGCACTACTTGAAGAAAATCTTGCATTATCAGTTGAAGAATTGGCAATAAAGCTTAGTTCAAACCATACAACTGTTCATTGTCATCTTCAACAACTTGGAAAGATTCCTAAACTTGGAAAATGGGTGCCTCATGAATTGTCCGAAAGCAACCGCAAATCTCGAGTTGACATCTGCTCATCTCTCCATTCTCGCGAACTCATTTCACCCTTTTTGGATAGACTTGTGACTGGTGACGAAAAATGGATCTTCTATCGAAATGTTAAACGTCGTAAACAGTAGCTTGGTAAAAAGGTAAAAGTTCAACCACAACCGAGAAGGGAACTTCAAGGAAAAAGATATCTTCTCTCTATCTGGTGGGATTGCAAAGGAGTAATTCACTTTGAATTGTTACCATCTAATGCAACAATCAATGCTCAAGTCTACTGTCAGCAATTAAAGCGTTTGAACAAAGCTTTGAAGAAAAAAGACCCACTTTAGTGAATCGAAAAGGAGTGATGTTTCATCAGGACAATGCGCGACCTCACACTGCAAACATCACATCACAGAAGATCGAAGAGCCTGGTTGGGAAAAGATTCCTCATCCACCCTATTCTCCCGACCTTGCTTCTTCAGATTACCATTCGTTTCGTAGTTTACAGAATCATTTGGGGGACATAACTTTCGCAAGCCAGGAGGAGGTCGAAACTGACATTTCAGAGTTCTTCACTTTGAAACCAAAAAACATTGATGGGATTAAAAAGCTTGTAAATAGATGGAAGGAAGTCATAGATAATCAGGAAAAGTACATTGATGATTAAATTTCAATTAAATATAACATTTGATCACTTGTTTTCTTTATTCAAAATTCGGACAGAACTTATGGGATGACCTGATTTTTAAGACTGTGCTGCCTTCTCCGCTTCTGATATCTTTCCATTCATTTGTACCAGGTTCACTACTGGTCTTGGCTTTAACAGGGGATTTGTCTTTTTTTTTTTCTTTTTTTCTTTTTGAAAAATACAACAATGTTTTCCCCCTTCACACAAGGGGGAAAACGTTAACAAAGGACTGCCACAAACAGAAAAACAGGTGTTTAAAAAACACTCAACAAAAGTTCAACAACGTAATAATTCAACAGTGCAAATTTAACAAATTAACCACAAATATTACAACTTACGCCAAACTTTTTGAACAACATCACAAACAACATTTACGAACAAGTCGAGAGAGATGATTGGAACAATGGCAAAAAAATGTTTTTAAAAATTCAAAACTCTGCAAAAATCCGGTACAAATTCTTCATGGTTCGAAACGTTACTTACTTTTTACTCAACTTGATATATATGTATATATTTGTGTGAATCTGTCGTTGTGTCTGAATTTGTCAACCTTACCATCGCTTGGCAATCGATGTTGGTGTGTTTACGTCCCACCCACCCCCAACTTAGCAGGTCGGTAAAAGAGATCGATAGAATAAGTACCATGCTTACAAAGAATAAGTCCTGGTGTCGATTTTTTCGACTAAAAAATCCTTTAAGACGCAGTCAAATGACTGACAGAAGAGAACAAAAGAATATTTATTCAGACTTATTCACATGTGTCATACAGGCATGCTTACATATATAAATGGAAAACATTGCACCTCAACCACAACACTACAATATACTACCCACAATGTGCGTACCGTGTGCTACCGATTTTTTTTTTTTTTTTTTTGTGCAGTGATGCTCCGGTGGTATTTTAATTCTGATAATACAAAACTGTTTCCTAATTACAGTAGGCAAGTAAAATAACAAGGGAGACAACTCTCTGTATGATTATTCCCCTTTATGCATGATTATCGATATTTTGAATTATATATATATATAACTCAAAATGTCTGTGTGTGGGTGTATGTGTATGCTTTTATGCGTTTCCACATTTTTCATCCGAATTTTTTTTTTAAATGCCAAATTTACCCAAGTAGGTCACTGCCGCATTACCGATGACTAGAGATACCCGCTTCAAGGAGAAAATCGATAAAGCATTTTGCAAAAAAAGGCAAAAGTTGCACGCAAGAAAAGTTTTTGCAGGAACGTCCGATTTTTATAATTTCGGTGTCAAAAGGACCGTCATGTTGCGACATTTCAGACAAATATTTTGGCACTGCTTTGGGGCCTCCAATTCCTAAGAAAATTGCGAAAAACTTAGAAAAAAGAATCGTTTTTTCGCATTTTTGCAAAGTTACACGGTAGAAAACTTTTTACTAGAAAGTCCGATTTCCTTGGTTTTTACGGCTAAAAAAAAACCACCATGTAACAGCGGTTCTATCAAACATCTATTCTATGTCCATAGGCATCTCTGTGCGCCAAAAAAAAAAAAAACCCGAAAAACTATGAAAGAACCGATTTTTTTTTTTTTTTTTTTGGTCCAGGTTTTATATCTTGAGAGCGGCCAGAGAGTCTACTTCTCCAGCTCTAATGCTGTTCAGCAGGCACAACAACCCAAGGACACCGCGCTCACCGCCTCCTTCAAACTATGCACCAATGACCCCCTCGCCAAGACCCTCCTGTATCCCCAGGTTCCTTCATATTACATTTGGAAAAAGAAAACGCGCATTTGGGAATCAAGGAAACAAGGACGACCCGTCGAGGGACAGCCAAACTTAAAATCTTTTCCCACCCTTGGAAGAGTTTACACAGTTCGCTCTAACTAACAGGAATGTTTTTACCTTCGCTTACTGCTGCATGAGGTCACGGGACCGACATCTTTCGACGACCTGAAAAGCTTCAACAGTGAAGTTTTTGCTACATACCGTTAAGCCTGCCTTAAACGCGGCCTGCTAGAAGACGGCGCTTAGTGGGACGCAACAATGGCGGAAGCAGCTACAGTATGCTCGGCGAGGAGTCTTCGAAAGCTCTTTGCAGTGCTACTGCAAACATGCGAACTCAGTGATCCTGAAACTTTATGGGAGAAATACAGGGAAGAACTTTCAAAGGACTACCACCACCAAGGACAACTTCTGGTGCCTCACTTGAACGTCGGTTTCAGCGAGTAATTTTTCAACAGAGCACTCATCGACATTGAGGACGTCCTACTTACTGCCGGCGGTAACGACCTTTCATTTTATGGTCTACCGAAAATCAGCAGAACGGGTTCACGCACACTACCAACAGGCGTTATTCAGGAAACAGCATAGGACGTTGATGCTCTTCAACAATAATACATCGACGAAAATGAGCCGAAGCTGCTTCAGGACCAGCAGCACGCATACAGCGCTGTCTACACTTCCATTCGTGAACGCAAATGAGGTATTTTCTTTTTAGATGCCCCGGGAGAAACAGGTAAAACTTTCGTGACTAAACTCCTTGCAAAAGTATGCCAGCAAAAACGGATCGCTTTAGCTGTAGCTTCTTACGGAATTGCCACGACTCTACTACACGGGGGTAGGACGGCTCATTCGGCCTTCATACTCCCGTTCAATGCTTCTGCGTCCGACTCAGGCACCTGCAGCATTACAAAGGACTCAGACAAAGCAGAAGTGCTGCGAAGGTGCCAGTTCATTGTTTAGGACGAATGCACCGTGGCACATAAAGGATCCCTTGAATCACTGGACAGGACCCTGAAAGACATCAGGGGCTGCATTAGCCCCATGGGAGGTGTCCCCCCCCTTCTATCTGGTGATTTCAGACAAACCCTACCCATAATTCCAAAAGGCACCAGAGCCGACGCTGTAATGGCTTGCATTAAGTTATCTTCCCAGTGGCAGGACGTGACAATTTTGATTCTTACATCAAACATGAGGGCCCTGCTTTTCGGCGACAACTTATCGGGCGACTTCTCCAAGCAACTTCTCACCATTGGTGATGGTACAGCTCCCTCCGATGCAGCTGGAGAGTTGGCTGTCTCACACGTAGGCACACCCGTGGACACTGTGGACGATCTTACGACTGCTGTTTTTCCTGATCTGCAGATGAACTACCAAAACCTGAATTGGCTGTGCAAAAGAGCCATATTAGCTCCCAAAAACACATTTGTTGCGAAACTCAATGAAAACCTACTGTGAAGCCTTCCTGGAAACCTTCACACCTACAAGTCTGTGGACAATGTTGTGGACCAAAAAGAGGCCGTTAATTTTCCACAGAATTCCTCAATTCCTTGGACCCCCTCCGGACTACCGCCTCATCAACTGCACCTCAAAATTGGAACTCCAGTCATGCTGCTGAGGAACCTGGAGCCACCACGTTTGTGCAACGGAATGCGGTTAGTGATAAAAAATGTGCTGCCTCACGTTATTGAAGCAAAAATTCTAATGGGTTGCAGCATCAGAGACAACATCTTTATACCAGGATATTTCTTACTCCATCAGATAAGCAATTCCCCTGTCCCTTGCGTCGACTTCAGTCCCCTCTTCGACTTTGCTTTGCCATATCCATCAACATATCCCAAGACCAAACACTAATAACAACAGGCCTCCATTTAGGCCAACCATGCTTCTCGCACGGCTGATTATACGTCGGATGCTCAAGAGTTGGATGCAAAAAAAACCTTTTCGTGTTCGCCCCGAAAGTCAAACCGAAAAATGTCGTCTACCGTGAGGTGCTGTAGGCGTCCAACATACCGCAGCTTCCCTGTCGAACAAATTTATGGTGAGTGAGTACTATTGTTGCCATTCTCTCAAAATTACCTGTTTTTCCTAAGTCTTTTTTTTAAACTTTGTCCGCTACAGCTTCTCAATCTTCTTGCAGATGGCTTGAGTTTTGGCATCACTGCACCCACTGCTTTTCATGTGAACGAAAAAGGACGTTTATACCTATGAACGGTTAACAATCCTGTTCAGGGCTATTGTGGGAACGATAACACGGCCCTTTTCAGGGCTACTTTACATTCAATTGTTGCACCCCCTGCGATGCTCTTGTGGCTTCTCCAAGGCTTTTCACCCTGTTGTTACCACTTTATTTATGGTCTATGGGAAAAAAATCACTTCTTCCTCAATGTCAATGTTTGTAACTTAACGCAAAAAATATTCAGAGATGTACAACAAAAAAAATGGTAGACCCTATTAAGACCATTGCCGAGTACTTAATACCCGAGCAACGCCTGGTACTTCTCCTAGTATGTATATACATATATATATGACTATATAATACGTCGAGTTCAACGTCATATATGTTTACACTGGACTTTAAAATCAGCTTTGTCCTTAATATCATTGTCGTTCCTATTCATAAAATAAGCTCCAGTAATGAATAATAAACATCGTTTCTCGGCAGTGTGTGTGTGTGTGTGTAGGGGTGCACGTGTGTGTGTTTGCGTGAGCACGTGTGTGTGTGTGTGTGTGTGTGTGTGTGTGTGTGTGTGTGTGTCTGTGTATCTCTGTGTGCGCGCGTGTGTGTGTGATCATTCAGTCTCAAGATTTCTTGTCAATAGAGAAAGAGCTTGCGTCTAAACTAGATCCGAGGCTCCTTCATTGGAATTTCAACAATATCAACAGGGTATTTTTGTTTGTATGTATGCATGTATGAATGTATCTATCTATCTATCTATCTATCTATCTATCTATACGTGCAGATTTGTATGTTTTGTTTTATGCATGTCTTTTCATGCATATACTTGTATGTCTAGACGTGCTCATATAGACTTAAAATTTTAACTTCATGAAAGTTTTACAGATTTTTAGTTCCAGTGATGGATTGGATCAGTAGTCTTCGAATCAGCTTTCTCCATTCTGGTTTTAAGAAGCCTAGTTTCTCAAGATTGGCATTTAGGTAGTGTATTGCATATCCCAGCGCCCCAATAATAACAGATATAGACCTAATCTGGATAGAGTAACTGCAGATTTCTCAATAGTTCAGCGTAGATATTCTCTTTTTCACTGATCTTCAGCTTTATGTTAACATTCGCTGGGCAGCTGATTTCCGCAACTGTACAGTTTCTCTTCTCTATCCCAAATCATTATATCAGGTCTATTGAGTTTACATTTTATTGTGGTTTTCACTGAGACATTCCACCAGTACTCCTTTTTACTATGAGTGGTTATGGCTTCCACCAAACTGTGGGTTCTTATTTCTTTGTCCTCGGGTTTATTTATCCTTTGAACGTCTCTCATTATACGTTGTCCTAGCTACATCATGTCTCATCGGTAGGTAATACTGTGATGACAATTTTGGACAACTGCTTATGATGTGGGTGATACTCTGGTGTTAACTCCACAAAGTCTGCATCAGTTGTCACATTTTACTGCTTATCCTGCATCTGTCTATCTGTCTATATGTATATATGTACTACGTACGTGTGTAGTGTGTTCCTAGTATCTTCTAGCATGGTAAGTCATGTAGCGACAGGAGTTCTTTCCCTTGCATCAATATTTCTTTTATTCCTCATTTACAAAATTATCAAAGATTTAATTAATACCTTATCTACTTAAAGTGTATGGGTTCCGAACCAGATCGAATATAAAGTAATTCCGAATATTTCACTGATGACAACAAAATAAATCTTTCATCTTGCAATCTAGGTGAAAGAGCCCTATTTGTTGCGGATATGCTCCGTTGCTATGGTTATTATACAAACGCATTCAAACTAAACGATTACTATCTACTTAACTTCACAACTGTGTATTTCAACAAAAAATTAAGGTAAGATCAATTTGTAGTTGAACGAAAATATTTTACAAATTTTTCTTTTTCTTTTTTGTTTTTCCTTGTTACGTTTTATATTTTATGTGAAAGCAGTATTTGTTAACATACGAGGGGGTGCCGAAAAGCTCCTGGCTTTGGCTAAAAGAAAATACAGGAGGATCAGTTAATTATGATATTCTCCTCTCAGATTCACACACTTATTGCAGCGGTTCTTCAGTTTTTCTAAGCCCCGTGAAAAAACGCAGAAGGTTGGGTTTCCAACCAAGCCTTTCGTGACACCCTTAAAGCCAGGAACTTTTCAGCACACACTCGTATCTTATCCCCAACGAATTTTTTTTTTTTTTTTTTAAATTGAAAGTCAGTTTCTTAACAAAGAAGGAAGAAAACTATAGAGACGCTCGACGAAATATTTATGCCGTTAATGAAAATACTGGTTGCGAGCGTATGATAATGACCATCATAGCAGAATCTCATTCCAAATATTTCATCATTTACTGCACAGGCGTGGCTGTGTGGTAAGAAACTTGCTTCTCAACAACATGGTTCTGGGTTCAATCCGACTGCGTGGCAACTTGGGTAGTGACTTCTTTTATAGCCTCAGACTGACCAAAACCTTCTAAGTGGATTTGGTAGACAGAGACTGAAAGAAGCCCATATAAATAAATGTGTGTGCGTGCGTGCGTGTGTGTGTGTGTGTGTATGTGCGTGCGTGTGTGTGTGTGTGTGTGTCCACTTGACAACCATTGTTGGTGTGGTTACGTCTCTGTACCTTAACAGTTCGGCTAAAGAGACTGATAAAACTAGTACTAGGCTTTACAAAATAAGTCCTGGGTTGATTTGTTCAACTGAAACCCTTCGGGGTAGTGCTCCAGCATGGCCGCAGTCAAATGACTGAAACAAGTAAAAGAAAAGTAAAAGTATCTGTTTTAAGTTCAAATGTAAATGAAGTCACTTTTTTTTTAACTTTTTTCAAGTACCCATAACATTTTGATAATAATCAACTGCACCCTCTTGATTTACAAGAGTTTATTTTGCACCTGAGAAAGAAAGAAATGAGAGCAGACAAAATATATTCCTAAAGAGTTTATTACTTTTGCTACCAACCTAAGACTGCCCTTGGACAGGTTGTATGATGCATCATCATCATCATTTAACGTCTGTTTATCATGCTGGTATGGGTTAGACAGTTTGACTGGGAAACCATCCAACCCATGCTAGCATGGAAAACGGACGTTAAACGATGAGGATGATGATGATGATGTTAAGTCAGAGAGCTGTACTAGGCTTTAGTCATCAGTTTTCTCATCTGGATTCTCATCTGGATGTCCTTCCTAACGCCAACCACTTTACAGAGGGTACTGGGTGTTTCTTAAAGTGTCACTGGCACAGGTGCCTTTTATGTGTCACAAGCACAGGCCATGATTATGGTTCACTTAGCTTGATGTGTCTTTTCAAGTACAGTAAATTTAAAATGCAAACTTATATTTTTAATTTATGCTCCAAACACCAATTTAATAATGACTAAGTTGTTTTACTAAACTCTTCATCATTATTTTAAAAATCAATTGAAACACTAGCATAGTATTTCAATAGAAATATGGTAACAAAAGGGTTATATGAGGATTAATTAGCATTGTTATTTTTCTTGGTACAGTTTAGTTAAGCTGTACATAAAAATAATCAGGAACAAGAGTGTGTTGGTATATTGTTCATTTTGCTTCATTCAGTTACACACTGTGAGGGCAAGCATGATCAGCCATCTAAATCCCCAGACTAGTCTCCTGCCTAACCGAAAGTCCCTTCTCTGTGGACCAAATCACTAGCTAGCTTGCAGTGAAGTTCCTGTCTATAGTTCATCTGTTATCAGTGCCCGACACAGATACCAAGAACTCCTTTGGTACCTGAACACTTCACAGAATTATGGGTTAGCATTGGCCAGATTTCGTACCCAACCAATGACTATACTCAGAAACTAGGATGTGTCCTGAAACTTGTATTATTCAGGAGTATCAGCTCAGACTGATTGCTCATGTTGCTCAGTTGTCCTGGTTGGGTCCTGCACGTCACATTCTTTTCCCTGGTAATCCAGCCAGGATGATGGCTTGTGTTGGTCAGCTGAATGCCACATGGTCGTAGTGAATGAGAAAGTATCTCACAGAGACGGGGACTGAGTGGGACATTGCTTGGAAGATTGCCCAGGATAACTAAGCAAATACCAAATAAATGGTGGATGCAGTGTTGCACTGCAACAGCACATGTCCCATACCTGACATGGCCTGATTTGTCATTCTTCAGCTTATTGTTGCTGTGTTTACTGTTCTGAATGTTGCTACTATTGCTAGCAAATATTTTATTTTATGAGTATCTCTTTTATAAATTAATATACTTCATGAAATTCTATTAGTTTGTCTGTTTTCATTCCTAAGACAATGGAAAGGCTAGAACCAAAACCCAAGTCTATATCAAGAGCACAAAAATGGACAGATTCGGTGGAAGAAGCCTACAGATTTCAATGTGCAGGTTACCGAGATGAGATGGAGTATAAATTTTTCCAGAAAGCTAAAGTAAGTACTAAAGTAAAGACGTATTGATAAGAGTTAAATAATTTCTTTAATTTTATTCTAATCAATTTTAATATTTTCTGAGCAGTGCAAATGATTACTTAGCATAATGGTACAGAGCACTCAGCCAGAATTTCAGAGGTACTGAGTTCAATTGTCTATGGTGGATTGCTGGCAAATTTTTAAAGGCAGTGAGCAGGCGGAATCGTTTAGCACACTAGGCAAAATGCTCAGTGGCATTTTATCTGTCTTCACATTCTGAGTTTAAATTACACCAAGGTCGACTTTGCCTTTCATCCTTTCAGGTTTAATAAGAGTACCAGTTGACTTACACCCTCCCTCAAAAACTGTTGGCCTTGTGCCAAAATTTGAAATCAATATTTTCTCAGCAGTGACTGAGAAGTATAGATCTTACAAGATTAATGAATTTTGTCACCAGTTTTTCACTCAGGTGAACCTAGAAAAGACAATGACTTACTCCACCAAGATGTAAACAGATTCCACTCATATGCTGGCAACAGGGACGCTGCATATCTAACAAGTGTTTTGTAATGATTCCAGTTCAAAGTTCAAATGTACTATATGTAATAGTGTAAGTGTGTGCATGCACAGCTTGTGTGCACACATGCACACACACACACACACACACACACACACACACACACACAGATGGTGCAGTGAATAAACTATCATCTAAATTACATAAAAATGAAAATAACACTGACATCTCATTTTAACATATATGTACCAAAATTACATAAAAATATCTTGAAATATTTTAAAATACTAAAGAATAAATTTATTCAGTAAAATTGCCATTGGTTTCAATCATGGCCTCCAGATGACTTTGGAATCTCCTGCAAATCTTCTGGATGGTCTCCTTGTTTAAGTTGGTGAATGCTTCCATAATCCTTGCCTTCAAGTCATCTTTGGTGTTACAAGGAATTTTGTTGGTCTTTTGCTCAACTGTGCCCCAATTGTGCCCCTCCTGCCAAGGGGGTTGCAGTCTGAGGAGTTAGGTGGCCAGATGGTAGGGGTATTGACTGGGTTCTCCAGCTTGTGTGGCATAGTGAAGAGTCCTGTTACCAGACATAGGGTCTTCTAGCAGCCACCCTCTTGACCCAGGGTAGCACTACTTCCTCCAGGAACTTGATGTAGGCCTCCATGTTGAGTCTGAGGCTGTGTGGGAAGATAAATGGAGGCATGACGTCGCCATCACTAGTGATCACTCCAAACACCATGATGTTGACTGGATATTTGATTTATATCACTGTCGGTATATGTCCTCAGATTGCACTGTTCTCAGATTGACACCCAAACACTCTGAAAGGTTCATATTGAAGCTTCCAGTGCAAATACCAAGCAGTACAGCATGTTGTTTCCAAATTTCTGGCAGAGATAATTGCATCATGATGCTGTTTTTCTCACAGACTACCCAACTGACCCTCCTGTACTGCGTAGTTGACAAAATCAAAAACAAACAATGCACATGTGTGAAATTAAAAATATAAAATGGCAACAATTTACCCAACATACCCTGTACATATTGTGTGGTATAATTTTGAACAAGTAGTATAGCTTGATAAATGACGAAAGGAATTAATATTTCAGTCAGGAAACCCCGGGTAGCTGTATTTCAAAAGGCTCTTTCTGAGTTTTATGATGATGATAATAGTTTCAAATTTTGGCACAAGGCCAGTAATTTTGGTGTAGGGTATTTGTTGATTACATCAATCCCAGTGTTCAACTGGTACTTATTTCATCAACCCTGAGATGATAACAGGCAAATTCCACCCCAGATAATAATAATAATAATAATAATAATAATAATAATAATAATAATAATAATAAAAGGCAGTGAGCAGGCAGAAATGTTAGCATGCCGGGCAAAATGCTTAGTGGTATTTCGTCTGTCTTTATGTTCTGTTTTCAAATTCCGCTGAGATCAACTTTGCCCTTCATCCTTTCAGGGGTCGATAAACTAGGTACCAGTTGCATACTGTGGATGATCTAATTGACTGCACACCCACACAAAAAAAAAGTTGGGGCCTTGTGCCTAGAGTAGAAAAGTATAATGATTTCAGATTTGGGCACAAGGCCAGCAATTTGGGGGAGGGGATAAATCGATTACATCCACCCCAGCAGTCAACTGCTACTTATTTTATTGACCCAAAAGGATGAAAGGCAAAAATCCAACTCAGATAATAATAATAATAATAATAATACATGTGTATGTATGTATATATTGTCATCTAAGAATCCGTAAGTCAAAACAATAAGCAGTCATATATTTGTCACTAGAGTAGGTATATTAATCTAAGTATACAGTATTACAGACCCATTTAAGTTGATCTTACCAATTGGTTTCAAACTTCTCTTCTCCAAGTAAACTTCTTTTGTCCCAGATTCAAGTAAACAAATTTATTAAGAATATTCAATTTGTGGCATTCTTCAACAAACAGCTGACATTTCCTAACACACATACATATATATATATATATATATATATATATAATCATAAATATATAGGGATTGACAGTAACCTGCTTCTCCAACATACTGAGAATTCAGAAATAGCAGTCAAAGAACTACTGATTTCAAAACTACAAATTATTACTCTAGATTGATAGCGATATTTTTGATACACACAGAACAAAAAACAGTAGAGAAGAGTAAAAAAACTTGCCTTTAGTTAATTTAGTACGATCGTTTCACAGTTAAGAGTAAATAATACTCTATTCTGATCTTCAGCTAAATATTCTAATAAATTTGTTAATGTCTAAATAACTCACGTTAATTTTGACCATGTGAACATCAATACCACGTGAGGAAGACGTTAAGAAATTTATCGGCCAGTAAGTTCAAAATCCCTCGCCCTAATGAATTTCAATTCAGTGTGCATCAGAAATAGTCCCGCATAGGAAAGAGACTCGTACGAATTTTTTTTTTACTCTTCTCTACTGTTTTTTGTTCTGTGTGTATCAAAAATATCGCTATCAATCTAGAGTAATAATTTGTAGTTTTGAAATCAGTAGTTCTTTGACTGCTATTTCTGAATTCTCAGTATGTTGGAGAAGCAGGTTACTGTCAATCCCTATATATTTATGATTATAAATGTTTTTTACCGAAAAAGGTTTTTTCATACTGAGCTACCCGGCAAAATTGTTAATTATTAATTTTATTACTAATTGACGATTCCCTGCCCTGCATATCTCTCTCTCTCTCTCTCTCTCTATATATATATATATATATATATATAGATATAGATATAGATATAGATATATATATATATATATATATATATATATATATGATAGATGCAAGTATGGCTGAGTGGTAAGAAGTTTGCTTCCCAACTACATGGTTCTGGGTTCAATCCTACTGCATGGCACCTTGGGCAAGCATCTCCTACTATAGTCTCAGGCTGACCAAAGCCTTGTGAGTGGATTTGGTAGACAGAAACTAAAAAGCCTTGTGAGCAGAGTTGGCAGATGGAAACTGAAAGAAGCCCATCATATATATATGTATGTATGTGTGTGTGTGTGTGTGTGTGTGCCTTTGTGCGTGTTTGTCCCCCACCATTGCTTGACAACGGTACTGGTGTGCTTATGTCCCCATAAATTAGCAATTTGGCCTAAGAGACTGATAGACGAAGTACAAGGCTTAAAAAAAATAGTTCTGGAGTTGATTTGTTTAACAAAAACCCTTCAAGGTGATGCCCCACAATAGCCACAGTCAAGTGACCAAAACAAAACACACACACACACATATATATATATATATATATATATATGCAGTAATCCCTTGCCATATTATGGTTCACCTATCGCGCACTCAGTACATTGCGGATTTTTCTGGTTAATACATGTAAATTCATATCATGGATTCCTCAGTATATCTGGGTTTCTGTGACCAATAGGTATATCTTTTTATATTTTAATTATTTCTGTGGGAGGTTTCGGAACATAACGCCCGTGATAGTCAAGGGATTACCTTATATATATGTGTGTGTGTGTGTATCATTCAACTACTACCATAGTTGAATGATATTATTTAATGAAGCTTTTTTGTCGCAGTTGGCGTCTTCCAAGCAGTCTCACTAATTCAGTTTTAACCGAAATCAAATTTTGTTTCTTGAATTATGTTTGACTAGTGATAAGCTGCATTTAGACATAAAATACTTAAAATCTGGTGTAGTAGAACAAAAGTTAAGAGAAAAAATATATAGACCAAACTGGTTGACTGACGGGTAGTAATGCCTGACATCAACACTTTGAATCCACACCATTCTTTTAATTTTGATTAAGAATTATTACATTGATATTAACATAAAAGAGAAATGTTAAAGGAATATATTGGTAAAGGTTTCGTAAAATTTTATCCATTAGAAAAAAAGATATTTAATTTTAATTCTCAAATTTTTATCAATTTTTGCAAGATATTGAAGGGACACAACTCATATATGAACTAAACTATTTCTTAGGCACACATACAACAAAGATAAAAGATAACATAAATCGATACAAAGAGTTCTAATATTTATTTTCATTAGTTTAAATTATTTTTTATAAAAAATGAAATTTTTTTGCTTAATTTTTTGTGGTATGGCTTTTTAAAGTCCATTGTTGAATAAATTATTTCAATAACAATATTATATTTTGATTATTTTGATTTTGTCTCTATGAGCAATACTGAAT
>NC_142933.1:48854338-48896838 GCF_046866305.1 Octopus bimaculoides | reverse complement strand
ATTGAAAAAGTATTGTGTTGGAATGCAAGAACAATTATACAAATGATAGAAACATTTTAACTTAAAATAGCTGCCAATGTGAGGCAACAGAAATGATCAAAAAGATAAAGGCTGTACCATTTTTGCATAGACATTCTTTAACCCTTTAGCATTTAAACTGCTTATACTAGACCCAAGTATTCTACCTATCTTATGTTCAAACCAGCCAGATCTAGCCTCTCAAACTTACCCTAATCTAAAAATAAATAATCACATCATCAAAATGTTGAAACTACAAGATAATTCAAAACAATATGAATAAATAGGCGTAGGAGTGGCTGTGTGGTAAGTAGCTTGTTTACCAACCACATGGTTCCGAGTTCATTCCCACTGCGTGGCACCTTGGGCAAGTGTCTTCTACTATAGCCTCGGGCCGACCAAAGCCTTTTGAGTGGATTTGGTAGATAGAAACTAAAAGAAGCCCATCGTGTGTATATATATATATATATATATATATATACATATATATATGTGTGTGTGTGTGTGTGTGTGTATATGTTTGTCCTCCCAGAATCGCTTGACAACCGATGGTGGTGTATTTACGTCCCCGTAACTTAGCAGTTTGGCAAAAGAGACCGATAGAATAAGTACTAGGCTTCCAAAGAATAAGTCCTGGGGTCGATTTGCTCGACTAAAAGGTGGTGCTCCAGCATGGCCGCAGTCAAATGACTGAAACAAGTAAAAGAGTAAAAGAAAGAGTAAAGAGTAAATAAGTATTACATTTGACAGAGTAATCTGAATGCTAAAGGGTTAACGAGCTCTCTGATTGAATGCCATTTCTGAATGCCAACCATTTTATAGAGGATGTTGAAGGCATTTTTTCACGGCACCAGTACTAATGAGGTTGCTTTGTAACTTGCAAAACAAAAGAACCCTGTTGCTTGAGAGGGCAAATACAAGATACAGTGGTTGCTTTATGTGAGGTGTTGAGAAGCTAATGACTGATGAAGAAGTAGGGATAAATTTATTGTGGAGATTTATGGCTACTTGATCTTTTACAAAGTTGGGATATGAGCAAGTGGAGTAGTGTCACAAAGAAAGGTAAATGTGGTGGTGGTGATAAAGTGCCAGAACAAATCTTCATGGTGATATGTCCAACAAGGTGAACAGAAGAGAACATGAATTGAACTTCAGTCTTGCCATGCTAGCATAGCTGATGGGTAGGTCTTCTCAAACACTGCTTATCACCAACTGTTTCCGTCCTTTGTCATCTCCTTCATGAGGCTCAACATTCAGCCTTTGCCACCTCATCACATGTCTTCCTAGGTCTCCAGAGTTTCCGTCTACTGTAAGCAATCAACTCATCTTTTCACACTTAACCTCATCCATAATCTACATCATATGTCCAGACAAATGCAGTCTTTTCTCTTGCACTTTTCCATCAACACATTTGAACTTTGTTATACAAGCTCATTGACAATGCATAATCATCAGAGCATGCTTGTTTGATTTCTTTCTAGTCTTCTCAGGAACTCTGCATTCAGTGTCACTATTTCACTCCCATATAGCAAGGAGATTATATTTAGATATTATATTGTCTGCTTTTTACTCTGAGAGAGAAACGTTTTGTTACCAGCAGAGGTAGTAGCTCCAGCTCTTCTTACTCTGACTACTATATTTCTACAACATTCTCTTCCACAAATAATTAGGTCAGTCACTTTGGTAAGAGAAACTAATACCTTTAGGGATCCTACTGGACAACTAAGAGCATTGATTTGTCATGTACAATTAATGTTTATTGCTCCAGCACACCTACCACATCCAAAACCTGCTTTGTTAACTTTCCCATGACCACTGCATCTCTTGTATCCATAGTTTGCATTGGTTTTATTACGTAACTTATAGTAATTCCATATACTGAATAAGGCTATTTCCCTGACAAAGCAGGGTCCTGTTTGTTTTCATAGTTATACTTTAGTCTTTGACAAGTTAATTTAGAGGCTCTTCCATGCCAGAAATTTCTTCTCTAATCCTATAACATTGTGGTCATAGTCATCTAGTTTTAACCCTTTAGTATTGATTTCTCTGTCAAATGTAATGCTTATTTAATTACACTGATTTGAATTAGTCATATATTACCTTGTAACTTTGGGATTTCAATGACATGACTGTCTATTTTTAGAATATTTTAGGGTAAGTGTGAGACGCCAGATCTGGCCAGTTTGAAGTTTAAACAGGTAGATTATTTTGGTCAGATATAACTGGTTGAAATGTTGAAGGGTTAAACTCCTCTAGCCCAGAGGACTAAGATAAATAGACAATGACTGAGCATTGGGCCCTGACGGTCCCCTACATGCACACTAAATTTGTCACTCTACTAATTGCTCTCAACTTACCGTTAGCATCTTTGAACATGGCTTGCATGGCTCTCACAAGCCATACATTACATCTTCAGTACTCAGCAGACCACTGAGTGAAGGACTCAAAGACTTTTTCCAGGTCATCAAATGCAAGGTGCAGCAGGGTTACTCCAGCACAAAAGTTAGTCTACTTCTCCGAGGCTAAATTTTGCATAAGTCGATCAAACCATAACTCTTTCAAGGACTTGCATAACCTGGTCCAACAATACCCATCATTATCTCTTTGTAAGGCATGAAGCTTTGCCATGGTAACAGTTGACTATAATGCTGCAATACCAGTCACTGAGTATGACACTTTCCTATATAATCTGATTGACTGATGCAGGTAACTAGTCCATACCCATCAATATCATTGATGGACCAAGAACTTTTCCTATCTTCATATCCTTAACTCCTTTATCTATCATACTGCTGTATACTAGAATTGCAGGTCCCTCTATTGGGTCCATGCTCGGAAGGTCCTCTTTTCCCCTCAGCATTCTTTGCATCTGATAACCTTTCATAGTAGCACTACAATACCTCTTTTCAGAATCCTTGTTTTAAACAAAAGAGGAAGTCAAATACAGAGGGGACATTCTACATTTGTTATCAAATCAAAAATATATGTACAAGTATTATCTATATTGTTTATATTAGTTAGGCTGGTGTCCTCATCTTCATTGTTACTTTCACTTACATTTCTGCTGTTGAATGCTCCAGACTTTTTCAGGTGTTGTGTTGAAATCGGTTGTATTGGAATTTCAAGCCTAGCCCTTTATTTGATCTGCAGGGGTACACTATTCTCATTGTCTGTCTGTATGTAGATATCACAATCTACAATGCAAACAGCAGATTGGGGAAACAATTCATAAAATTTTCCTTCATGGATTAAATGTTACGTGTTTAGGAACTGTGCTTTTCCATTTATCTTACGCAAAATCTAAAATTTTACAACAGTATACATAATATAAATTCCACATCTCAAGTATTTACAAGTATGTTTTCTAAATAAAATTAAACTTGCAAATATATGGCAAGGAGTTAAATTGGATCTTGTTCAAAACGGGGGCACCAGTATTTTCTTAACGAAACACTTTGAAACTTGGAACACTGGTAGAATGTGTCATATAAAACATCTTTTTCTCTTAGCCTTCTTATGAAAAATTATTATATTGCAACATATTTCATGTTAAAGTTGTCGTATTTCTGTAATTTCAACCAATGACTGATGTCCATTCAGCCGTAAAAATTAAGTGCTGACTACGTAAACAAACGATTCTCGGCGGTGAAAAAATTATTATTTCCTTGTCAAAAAATGGCTGAAGCATATTGGCAGTAGCTAATAAACCTTTCTATTATAGGCACAAGGCATGGTTTTTGAGGGAAGGAGCAAGTCGGTTAGGGTTAGGGAAAACGAACACACGTGTGTTGCCTCTGCAAAATGTCAGAAGTAATGGAGATTAAATACGCTTTACACCGCTTAAAGTGCCAAAGGAGTAAGTGTAAACAACTGAATACGTGTCAGTGATTGGTTGAAATTATCAAAATAAGACAATTTTTTTACATGAAATAAATCCGAATACAAAAATTTTTTTCTGTTCTATAACACAAAATAGATAAGTATACGAAGTTTGAAAGTCTTTCGGTACCAAAAACACTTCATAAAACATAAATGAAAACTGGTGCCCCCGTTTTGAACAAGATCCGTTAAATTTGACTTTTTGCTGACCGGATTGTCTGCCCTTGCTATGTTTGTATGTGACAAATACTTCTGGCACAGATCACCAATTTGACCCTACTGTATGCCTTCTAACAGAAGACTATCAATCCAGGCCTTGTGAATGAAACTGAGTAGACTGTATTTATAATTCAAATGGCTGGCTTCGTCACACACTGTCATGTTGATTATACTCAAGGACTGTTCAGGTTACACATGTGAAATGGAACACCCAGTAGTAGTTCAGTTGTCTAAACAGCTGGATTTACTCATGGTTGAAACTAATTGACAAGCAGTAAACTAAGAAAAATATTTTAATTTATTTTATAATACAATATATTATTTGCATAAATTATGGAAAGAAGTTGAAATGGTAAATGAGCTTAAAAGAAATATATTGTCTGATGTCTAAATTCTTTACTTCATCTTCTAATTTTTATCTATCCAGTATTTCCTTCACAACAGCACAGGGAACATTTTCAAGTAACTTTGCCCATATTAATCTCATCGAATTATCTTTAAATGATTTTAAAACACTAACCATGCAAAATACTACTTCCCTCTCACAAAAACAAAATGACAAACATTGTAAATAATTGCTTTCAATTTAGGCACAAAAGCCAGTAATTTTGAAAGAAGGGGGAGTTAGTTGGTACTGTTGACCTAATAACAGACTGATACTTATTTCAACTACTCGGAGAGCTGAAAAGCAAAGCTAGCCTCAGTAAGCCAGAATGAATACCTCAAGGAATTCCTTACAATTTTGCCCTTAATATCAGATGGATTTCATGTACATGAACATTTCAGGTTTTGATAACCTTGGTTTCCAATCACTCTCAAGTTACCTTCAATCAAATATTGTTTCAGAAACAGGTTCCCTTAAGTTTTTATTATTATTATCATCATCATCTATATATTAATACACTATATATTAAAACACTATGGCTGAAAGCGTTATGCTGTCACATGATTAGTTCAAGAGAAAGAAAAAGAGGGAGAGCGGTGTTAACGTGAGGTAATAGTTATGTGTTTAAAAAGTTAGCTGAAAGAAGAGATATAGAGAAAGAGAGTTAGAAATACAATGTTAAGCAGAGGATGATGTTCTGGTGGTGAGGTTAAAGAGATGTAGCTATGCTGAGAGTGAGAGAATAGTGGTACTATTGCCAGTCAATGCATTATGCTGTCATGTGGTTAGTGGAAATCAGAAGTGAAAAGAAAGAGAGAAATGCTAACATGAAGAGGGGAATGACATGGTTAAAAAGTCAGTTGAAATGAAAAGTAAAGAGAGAAATATAAAGTGTTTAACAGAGGGAAATTTTAAACATCATATTGTCACTGATAAGAAAATAACATTTTAATATTCAATTTCTTACATTTTCTACTCTCTGATGGTCTGTCTATCTACATTGATAATACATCGATGGGTGGACAGAAGGTTTACGTTAGGTATAATAATAAACTTATTATAAATACAAAAATCTTTCAACGAAAGTGAAACAACTTAGCAAAATAGCCATGGATGTTGTTATTCTTTTTGTATTGACATCAAGAAAAGTTGATATAAACAAACAACTAAACTGAAATGAAACAACCTTGGTTGGCAAATAACCCAACTTTGTTACTGAAAGTTATGACAGTGGTGGTGGTGATAGCAGTGGAGGCAGTGGTGAGTGGAAAGTGAAAAACGATTTTTTTTTTAACTAAACTTTTTACATCACCTATCATAGTATGTGTATGCACTTATGCATACACATAAGTGCAACTATATACCATCTGCTCACTTGAAAACTGATATTTGGTTACAAAATATGGATGACAATGTAAGCTAGCAAGAGAAAGAATGAAACAGTATAGGTAACAACATAAAGAGAAGCAGAGGGTCAAATCACTAGAACAAGCACAGGAGCATAAGTGTAAAAGGGAAAATATGAATCATAGAGTGAGTATTTACAACAGATAAGAGATTGTGTTCACCATAGAATAGAAAATGAAAATGAGAGAGAACATGAAAAAAAAATTGTAAATGTATAGTTGAAAGTTACGTTGGTGACATGAATACTCTCAGTAATTATTGTGAACTCTTAGATTTATAAATGAACCTCTGAACTGCTGAGAGAATATGAAAGTCATGGTCCCTAAATTACTGCCTAAACCAGAATTGAAAGGCGCTTTTAAATGAAAATAATACAGAATAAACAATTTCAAAAGAAACACTAATTTTGATTGTTCTATATAAACTTCCAACCATCCACAAAATTTCATATTTACCATGGAATTCCCATAGGTACTGCTAGTTATTATTAATAAAATAAGAAGGTAAGAGAAAACAACTGACATACATTGATCACAAGGTGAACTTTATTCAGAAAGGAAATAAGGCTTCTTCAACTGTTCTACTTTTCAATAATTCAACCAATTTAATTACTTCTATAGTTAAGCTAGAGTTAACATATTTAATGTAGTGAAATTATAACAATTCAGAATCCAAGGTAACCAATGAGAGTTTGCATTGGCAACAACAACAGTAATAAAATCCAAGACAATAGATTTTGTTGCAGTGAGGCATGAAAAAGTGGTAAGTTACAGCCAACAGAAGGGAGAAGGAAGCGAATAGGTTAAAAAAGAAGAGATTGCAAGTAGATAAGTACAGTAAATAAGAGAATAGAGAAAGTGAGAAGTCCGTTGTGAGGAAAGTGAACTAAGTATAAGAGACAGAGTGTGGTGAGTGCTAGAGTTGACTGGAGGAAATTATTTAAACTGATAGAAGTGGAGGTTTTTAGTAAAAAAAAAAAAAAAAAAAAGTCACTGCCATCAAGTGAAAATATTTAGTCACTGTTAAAGAGTAATTAAAGGAATAAAATTTTTACCTAAAGAGTGGGAAATTAGGATAGTGAACAGAAGACCTTAATTACTCTCTCAGTGACTTGATCTCAGTACATATGAAATGAACTGAAAGAACTGTCTGGAAAGATTTTTGCTTCAGCAGTGAAATATTGATTACGAAGTTAGAAACCTAAAGCCTTTTTATTTATAAGGCAAGTATGGGAGACAACTCCAGACAGCTTACAATTAGAAACAGTCGCAAGGTAAATTACTAAGTGCATATTCAAGAATTCACAATGCAATTATCTCAAAGATTCACTTTCTAAACTTATTAATGCTTTTCATTTGAGGAATATGATATTGGTACATTAACCCACGGATTCTGTCATTACTACTTTGGCAAATATAGTGAAGTTTATACTTCGGTGAAACATCACTAGAGTTGCCTTGATGATCATAGGGAGACCATTTCACATTCCATTGTTCCCCTAAAGAATTGTTATATTTTTACAATATTGAGTTTCTCCCTTCACGAATCTTTGTATTTAGTAGTAGCTAATAATATTCAGTAAGAACACAGCTACAAAACCATATTCATATAATTTTATTATATACACTCTCCGAGTGGTTGGCGTTAGGAAGGGCATCCAGCTGTAGAAACTCTGCCAAATTTAGATTGGAGCCTGGTGTTGCCATCCGGTTTCACCAGTCCTCAGTCAAGTCGTCCAACCCATGATAGCATGGAAAGCGGACGTTAAACGATGATGATGATGATGATGATATTTGTTCGTTCAAAATTGAAATGTTTGTCTAAACCAGTTCATACTTTTGTGAATGCATTGAAGAAAAAAAGTAAACAGTTGTTACCTTGTAAATTTTATATTTTTATTTACCATAGAAATACGGCTCCACAATTTTTACGTAGTTGGAGTTTCCAAGTTTCCAAATTTCAAACTGATGAACTAATTGTAGAGTAATGAAAAACAAATGAGAAATATTTCAAAATATGACTTTCACTACTACATTTCAACTATTATAGAGCTCAAGCACAACCCAAATACAGTAAGATACTTGCATTTAGTTTACATTTTTAACAAATTCAGAGAACTTTAGGTTCAAGTCCTGATATTTACATTTCTGTCATTTCTAACCAAGAAAATGCAAATTATAAACACCTATTTTCACATTTAAAAAAAATCTAAGTATTTACATTTTTCAGTTTAAGGTTTAAAAAAAAAAAAGATACAAACAATATGAAAATTACATTAGATTTCATGACATTAAAATACATTAATGCAAATATTTTGTAAGTGCCAATTGTGCTGACACTAGTTTTATGATATTTTTTGGTATCAATGAAGGTAGAAAAAAAACCCTGCATAAAACCAATATTAACCAGGTATTCCAATGTGACCAATATCCTTGGATGTATTTTACCTGGTTTTATAAGCCAGATATACAAACATTGAAACCCCACTACCTGGATTGTGAATACTGCAAAAGATTATCAATTGGGAGCATAATTTTTGCCATGAACGTAAGGTAAATTGCCTAGACAACAACAGTACAATGTATGCGATGAAATGTGAACTCAATTCACTATTCCAGTGTTTTGATTTTCCAGCTACCACGCCTTTATAATATGGTTTCCAAATTATAATTTTAAGTGAAAAGGTTGAGAGGAAATACTTGCGCTTCAAGATTAAATATAAGCTCTAGGACATAATACAAAACAAAGCTTTATCTTCAGCTAAATATCATAGACTGTTATACATTTATGCCAAGATGAATCAGGCACAGAGAAAAAAAATGGAAAAAGGAAATAAAGAAACAAAATCAGAAACATTATATTGTAAGTGGTTTGCTGGAATCTTTATTTGAGAATGTTGCTCTGAGTTGGTCAAATATTGAGACTGGAAGAAAACAGTTTTTTCTCCGCTGACAACCAACTAGATAGTGTTATAAACAATTGAAAACAAGAACTTGACCCAGAATAACAATGCTACTGAAAGATATGCAGTTATTAAGCCACCACTGAACAAAAAATAAACGTTCTTGTTCAAAGAGTACATGCCCATTTCTACAATCAACTTTGGTTCTATTCATAAAAATGAAACTGAAAAGACAACGAACAACACAACAAAAACAGTAAAATGGCAGGATGATGATTAAAAGTACTTTTAGATAAAATAATTATTTCCAAAGTCTTTGAAGATAGAATAGACACAGGGATGAACTAAAAGAAATTAGTTTTGAAATTAAGCAAGTTATGCTTTATTATAAATTCTTTGGGAGAGAAAAACAGGGCACTTCACAAAAAATTAAAAGTTGGACTAGATTGAAACATCTTAAAGTTTATATTTTCAAAGAACATAAACACTAAAAGGGTTGGGAAAAAAAATTAGGACTGAAACTGATATAATAATGACAAAAAAAAAACTTCTTTAAAATAAAAATAAACAGTTTTAAGAAAAGAAATATAGCAACCATGAGATACATAAAGCCAACCCTTTTTGATAATTTAAGATCATACTATTTTCATTTCTTTATCTAAAATATAACTTTACCAGGGAAGAAGTCAAATTTAGTAATGTAATTAAAAGGTTAAGATCTTGAAATGTAACTTGTCTTACATCACTTCTGAATTCTTTTAGTATCAGTACTAAACCCTCCCATTACCATTTAAAACAT
Source organism: Octopus bimaculoides (assembly GCF_046866305.1). Taxonomy (NCBI): domain Eukaryota; kingdom Metazoa; phylum Mollusca; class Cephalopoda; order Octopoda; family Octopodidae; genus Octopus; species Octopus bimaculoides. Next base: position 48,887,229 of record NC_142933.1, on the reverse strand, counting down.
TCTACTCAATAAACCAATATTTATACCAATAAGGTATTTATATACGAAAAAAACTTTTAAAGCTATCTGTACTTTGTAAAACAAAAATATCAAGTAATCAACAGAACAAAAGAGTATTTCAATTTAACTGCTCCATAGAATAAGTGCAACATAGAACAATATTAAAAAATCCTTAAGAAATATTGATCTTAAACAGGTATTAGAAGTAATAAAAAGAAGCAGTGGAGGAAAACAAAATTCAAATTGTCAGGATTATAAAAAGCTATTTTGTTTGAGAAACAGAGCTAAAATAAACGTTTTTTGTTCTCTTCCAGAAAAGTAATACAATAAGAAGTTGCAATGGTTAAAAGAAATTATAACTTATAACGAATGATGCATAGATGTGGGCAATTGTGGTGGTAATAACAGGAACAATGATTCCAAGTCTCCTTGTAAAAATTCTTCAGCTATAACTCCATTGGTTCTTCATCTGGAGTATTAGATTCTGGAACTTGGGGAGATGTTACACTTGTAGTGGAAGCAGAAACATCAGCACTTTCAGAAACTGAACTGTTAGTTCCTCCATCCTCCTTTTGCAGCATCTGATTAGGTTGACAACAGTTAGTTTCCATGACTGAAGATGCTTCGTTGCTGTCATTGTCTTCCTCACATCTCTTACTCTCTTCATCTGGTTGAGGTATCTGGGTATTGTCAGCTTCTGATATAGCTGGTGTCATTTCATCAGAAGAAGAAACTGAATTGTCTGTACAAGCAATATCAGTAACAACCGAGTCAGCATTATCAGCAGACTCTGCTTGTGCTACAGTAGCAGCTTCTGAAGTGCTGGTATTAGCAGAAGAACAGATCTTTACTGTAGGTTCATGGTGGGACACTGGTACATCAGTGGTTTCAGAAATATCTGCAGATGAGGGAAAAGATTGTGAAGAGAAAGATGATGTTGATGACAGTGGAGTGCTTGAGTCTTGGCACAGCTCTGGCTGTAACTGATTTGTGGGTACTGATGCACATGTATGACTTGCTGTAATAGAACTAGTAATAGTACTGCTAGTGTTTGTTGTCAAACTGGATTTGTTTGTAACTGAATCAGAACTGTCACAGTTCTTTACCATATCTTTTGGAAGAATGAACTGAACTTTCGAAGTTTCTTCAGATATAACTGCAAATAAAGAAAAATGGGTTAAATATAAGTACAAGAGAGAGAAAGAAAGTGTAACATTTAATAGAAAAATAATCAAATAAAAGTTAAGTATTTATAGGTAAAATTTAACATTATCAAGGAGAACAAATGATTAAGAATTGACTCACTATGGAAACTGTTAGAAATAGAACTGCTCTCCGATGAAGCTGGTTGTGTTTGAATGTCTTCCATTTTAGTCTCCAGTTTACTTCTACTGTTTTCTTCCTCTAGTTGCATTATATCTGCTAATACATCAGTAGCTGATGGGTCTTTCTGGGTTAGTTCCCTTGGTTGATGATTGGCACAGCTGTCCGCTGTAGATAGTTCAGTACTTTCTTCATGACCATTTTGACTAGTAGGAGACTGCTGAGAATTATCATCACCACTACTTAAAGTAGACTCTTCCCCACTGCTACTAGTAGAAGATTGAACAGAGTCTCGGTCATCAGATATGGAGTCAAAAGAAGATGAAGAATCCTCTTTATCACACTTATCTTCTGCAATTGAAGAGTTATTAATTTCTACATTGTTGTTACCTAAATCTGTAGAATGGACTGTTCCTGGTAGCGGTGGTGAAGGTAATGTCCTACTACTAAGCGACACATTTCGTTCATCACAGTTTTCATCGTATGTCGGACTGTCTGGTTTATCAGAATCAGACTTAGAAGATGGCCAGATGGTAGCAGAATCAATGGAAGTTGCTTGCCAAAGAGGCGGTGAAGGTACAGGCAATGGTGGAGGAGTGTGTGGTGGGGTACGTATTGATGCAGTATGTCCATTAATATCAATCCCATTAACAATATTCCGTGACTCACAAACAACTTTTCTAAAGAGAAAGAAAAGCAAATCTTATGACAGTTATATGTGTAGCTAAAAATGAAACAATAAAAGTGAGCAAAACGTTAAATGTACAGATATCAAAAGGAAAAAAATAGTTTTCAATTTCTATCTTTAAATGGGTTATTTTAACAAGGACATATAAATTTTTGAAGTTAAATTATTGTCAAGTACTTTCAACTGAAATATGTACTAACCTTCCGTATGGATCCACAGTGCTAACAACCATGATATTCTGAAAAAGGAGAGAATTTTATTTTAATATTTTATAGAGTGTCGGACATCCTACATGTGAAGATAAATAAGGGTAATGAAAGATTGATTTAAGAAAACTTGGCTGTAAAAATTGGTCTTTAAAAGAAATGCTAAAACAGAGTTTTTCCACAAAGCAGCAGTCTCTTAATACATATAAATTTTGGTGTGAAGATTAGGGAGAGCAACAATACAATCAGAAAGAAGCAAAATAGATTTAGCAATTAAGTTCTGGTGAATTACTATTATTACAGTTTATTATATTAGTAATAGAAAAAGCAGAACATGGCAGATCAAGATTTGGAAGATTTTTTACTGCATAAACATTATCAATGAAGTAAATAACTTCTGAATATACACACCAACAAATGTGACAGCAATATTTTATAACATGTAGATTTAGAATTTGTAAGAATATTTGCCTCTAGAAGAGCTGTTTGAAATTGAAGGGTTTCTTTGTGCTAAACAATACTTACAGCCTTTACGTTATTTTGTTGACACCTGTCATTCTCAGAGCCTGTAATCTAAGTGGTCTCTGCTCTACCTTATCCCCCATAGTAGATGATTATTATCAAATACCTAGTTATCTTCCTCATTATTCACTTCTCTTTTTCATGTAAATTTTTTGTTATATATTTTCTGAAAGTTTGCAATAAGCACCGGAATCTTTCAGCATTCATATACTTGACCCTTACATTACCATATTTCTGCTGAAACACAACCTTTACTTTAATCAATCTTTAAAATAATATATTTAGTAAAATAGCTTTATCATTAAGCTAGTGTTTGGAAAATAAATTAACATGAAATTTTGATGGATGGTTTTAATTTAAATTACTACAAAACAAAAAGTTTCTACCATAGATAACAAGGATAGTCTCATGCAGGTTGGTATCAAGAGGGTTAATGTTCTTGGGGTACATTTCTCATTTAGTCCTCAATGCTTTTTCAGAGATTAGAGATACATTAACTATCAAAACCTAATTATACTTCTATCATTACATTATGAATGGAAACCTAACCACTAATTCTATCATTCACCCAAACCACATCAGTTTTATTATCTACCTTGCTAAGCACATACCTACACCTACAGTTCTGGACTTATTATGCACCCCCAAAATCTTATATGCTGTTCTTGATGGATAATGTCGACATATTCCCCCATTCTTCTTGCATAAAACACACATCCACTCTACACTACCTGAACTTCCCTATGTCTGCACAGTAATACTTGTACAGAGGTAGGTCACTTGAAAGAGAAAAAAAATGGCATTGACAAAATTCAAGATCAGGAGATTTACAGCAAACTTCTTTGAATCATCATAGAACCAGTATAATGCATGATAGAACTGCCAATAAATTGGATGACATTTACAGTTTCATCAGTTATGGGATTTCACTGCATTCATAATGAATTTAGGTTTCTATCACTGATACAAGAATTTTTTCATGTATCTCATTTTCGTTTTATCTTCATCATCATCATTTGATGTCCATATTCCATACTGGCAATGGTTGGATGGTTTTGACAGGATCCGGTGAGCCAAAGAATTGATTGCACTGGGCTCCAATTTCTGCTTTGGTAAGGTTTCTCTGGACACCTTTAGTTAAACTCTAAAGTAAGAATTATATTTTCAATTAAAAATAATAATCCATATGCCAAATTGAAGATAAAATTATTTGTGAATTTATCAAAATCTGAAAAATGTGCTTGCAAAATAAAAAAAAATACTTGCAATAAGAACAAGTATCTTGAATAATTAGTTAATATGTAATAAAAGTAAAAAAAAAAAAGATTTTAAAAATTATAAATATACTGATATACTGGAGTTTGCACTATATACATCCATCAAAATATTAGAAATAAAACAATTGCTGTGAAGTAGAATATTGTTCAAGATTTGTAGGTGAAGAATATAGAGAATTTCCAAGAAAACTGACTGGGTATATTATTAATGAATTCCTCTAATAGTGTTTCAAACATAAGCCTTTTATTTGTATTACAGGGAGATGTATCAGAAAAAAAACTAAACAGAGACCAAGCCAACCAATGAAAATATGAAAGCATTGTGAAAACAAATGAAAATGAAAAACAAAACACTAGCTACAACAACAATCTCTCTCTTCATTAAACAAATGCAGACATTACAAAAAATAAATTTGAAAACTAATGCAGATTGATCTAAATTCACATCGTTACCTTCTCAATGCCTCTCAGAAATTTATCACTCCTTTTATAGTGTCTGGTTGGTTCAGTTATGAGCTCACATAGTCTTTGAATTGTAAAAGGGGCACTGAAATTAAATAATATAATCAAATGTTTAAATTGACCAGATTATAAAATACACTAATATTTCACATTTTTCATATGCTATATAATGAAAGTGATCAGTTAAAGAAATCATAGGGCATACAATTTAATTAAAACTTTATAAACTATCATCATGATTGAATGAGCTTAACCCTTTAGCAACCACAATCTTTCAAATTTAATGAGTATTTATTCATACTACATTGAATTCATCATGCATTATCTTGCAGCTTCAAAATTTTGATAATACACATGGTTATTGTTAGAATGGCATTGCATAGTAGGTGTAAGAGGCTGAGCCTGATCAGTTTAAACAAAACTGGTTAGAATATCTGGGCTGGATATGGCTACTTTAGGTGAGTGTGTTAAATTATAAGGAACTAAAAGAGAATTAATCTCCCGACACAACAATATTGATTGATATATATATATTTACACACACAGAAATATATACATTATTTACAATTGATAGATATTTGTCCTCATCTTGCCTGTTATTAACACAATGTGGAGATCCGTATACCGCTTGCCGACCTTCACTGGACGATACCTCAATCCATATTTCGTGCATGTTGTTAATACATCCAGGAATGCTAGCTGATTGTCTTTTCCTTTTTCCCCTGTGACTGTATGGATGGCTTTATTGAGTTCACATGATCTAACAGCACTTGGGCATCTTCCAGGTGGGGCTAGAGTATGAAGGTGTCATCAACATATCGCAGACATATCTCTCTCTCTCATATATATATATGGGAGAATATACGAAAAAACAACAGACGAGGACAGGTGGTGTAAATAATAAAAGGATGTATTAGTATGACGCTCGCGAATACGGAAAGTCTTTGACGTTTCGAGCTACGCTCTTCAACAGAAAGAATACGGAGACAAGGAGAAAAACACGGAGAAAAAAAAATTGAATAGTGTTCAGTCAACGGTCAATCATAATAATGGCTGATCATAACAATGGCTGACTGGAAGTTAGAAATTTTTTTTTCATGAGAGCTAAGAAAAGGGGGAGATAACAAACGGTGATCAAAGAACGAGGGGCTGTGTGTGGGAGATAGAATGCTGGTGATCTTGACATATGTAGTGTGAAAATGGGGAAGGCAGAAAGGAGTTGGTCAGTTGTAGTGTGTGCGTGGTGTGATGCGAGGGTATTGGTGTGGTGTGATGGTGTTGGGAGGTGGGGAAGGCATGGGTGGAGTGGCACCGATACAGTCGTCAATATACCGACCGTATAGTTCGGGAGTAGGACCAGTGAAACTGGAGAATATTTGGGCCTCAACATAACCAACTAAGAGGTTCGCGTAGATATATATATATATATATATATATATATATATATATATAATTAAGGGATCAGCAAAATATTTGCTTCACCATATACCGAAGTTCAGCAAATAGCAGCTAAAAAAGCTGCTATTTTCTGAACTTCGGTATATGGTGAAGCAAATATTTTGCTGATCCCTTAATTATATTTATAAATATATGAACTTTTGAATAAGTTCTCCACCAATAATGGTGCTTTCATACCGATGGGCTTGGTAAAAATTATTAATTGATTTATTAATTAATAAATTGATAATCCTTTACCCTTTTAATTTATATATATATAGATAGATATAGACATATATATATATATATATATATATATATATATATATATATATATATAGTTAGATATAGACACACACACATACATACACATACATACATACATATATATATATATATATATGGATCAAGGCAAAATGGGTGCCCAAAATTAGACAGGCTTGGAGAAGAAGGGTGTGGAAGCTTAAAGACCCTGCAAACGGACAGAGACTTAGAGACAAGTTACTTGAAGCATTTAACGAAATAGAAGGGGATATAGCATCATACAACGTGGAAGACAATTGGAGATTTCTGCGGGACAACCTGTTGAAAGCCACCGACCAGGTTTGTGGGTGGTGTAAGGTCCCCTCCCAACCCAGAGTAACGTGGTGGTGGAACAAGGAGGTAGACAGGGCTATTAGACAAAAGAAACAGGCTTGGAAGGACTGGAAGAACGGTGGTAGCAGGGAATTGTACCAATGTGCCAGAAGGGAGGCTAGGCGACAGGTTTATTTAGCCAGAGGGGAAGCAGATAAGGAAAGATTTGCCAATGTTCTGCGCCGTGAGGACCAAAGACTCGAGGTATTTCGTGTTGCAAGACAGTGTAGGAGAGAGAATAGTGATGTTGTAGGAGAGAAATGTGTTCGCATGGATGATGGTACGCTTGCATTAAATGAGGATGCAAAGAAAGAGGTCTGGAGATGCCACTACGATAGATTGCTTAATAAAGAGAATGAATGGGAGAAAGAGAGCCTGCCTTATGTCGACCCAATAGAGGGACCAGCTATCCGAGTTGATAGTACCAGGGTAGATAAAGCAATTAAGAGTATGAAGACCGGGAAAGCCCCCGGCCCATCAGGAATCACTGCAGAGATGCTCAAAATATCTGGCAGTGTTGGCTATAGCCTAGTCACCCGTATTACGAACCAGGTGATACACGAAGGAGTCATACCCTATGACTGGTGTAGCAGCATCATAGTCAACTGCTACAAAGGTAAAGGGGACGCTTTAGATACAAATAATTACAGAGGCATCAAGCTGTTAGATCAGGTTATGAAAGTTACAGAGAGGGTCATAGCCCAACTAATTAGGGAGCGAATCAATTTAGATGAGATGCAGTTTGGGTTCGTGCCAGGTAAAAGCACTACTGATGCCTTATTTCTAGTGAGACAGTTGCAGGAGAAATACCTAGCTAAGGATAAACCTCTGTACCTGGCTTTCGTTGACATGGAGAAAGCCTTTGACAGGGTCCCCCGATCCCTTATCTGGTGGTCAATGAGGAAACTTGGGATAGAAGAATGGTTAGTGAGAGCTGTGCGAGCCATGTACAGAGATGCTGCCAGTAAGGTGAGGGTTGGAAATGAGTACAGCAATGAATTCCGGGTAGAGGTAGGGGTCCACCAAGGTTCCGTCCTCAGCCCCCTATTATTTACCATAGTCCTCCAGGCAATCACAGAGGAGTTCAAGACAGGTTGCCCCTGGGAGCTCCTCTATGCTGATGACCTTGCCCTAATTGCGGAGTCACTATCAGAACTAGAGGAGAAGTTTCAGGTGTGGAAGCAAGGTCTAGAATTGAAGGGCCTTAGAGTCAACCTAGCTAAAACCAAAATCCTAATAAGTAGGAAGGTAGATAAAACACAAACCCCTTCAGGTAGATGGCCCTGCTCAGTATGTAGAAAAGGAGTAGGTAGTAACTCTATAAGATGTACCCGGTGCAAGCTATGGACACATAAGAGGTGCAGCAACATCAAAGGCAGGTTAACTAGCAAGTTAGTTTTTGTTTGTGGCAGATGTTCAGGTGCAATAAAGACTGCAAACAAACAGGAAACAACTTCTATCTCATTCCAGGGTGAAAAACTAGAGGTAGTCGATAGCTTCCGCTATCTGGGCGACCAAGTTAGTAGTGGGGGTGGGTGCGCTGAAAGTGTAGCTGCTAGAATAAGAATAGCCTGGGCAAAGTTTAGAGAGCTCTTACCCCTACTGGCGACAAAGGGACTCTCACTCAGAGTAAAAGGCAGACTGTATGACGCATGCGTACGAACAACCATGCTACATGGCAGTGAAACATGGGCTGTAACTGCTGAGGACATACGTAAGCTCGCAAGGAATGAAGCCAGTATGCTCCGTTGGATGTGTAATGTCAATGTGAATACCCGTCAGAGTGTAAGTATCTTGAGAGAAAAGCTGAACATTAGAAGCATCAGTTGTGGCGTGCAAGAGAGACGATTGCGCTGGTATGGACATGTGGTGAGAATGGAGGAGGATAGCTGCGTGAAAAAGTGCCACACCCTAACAGTTGAGGGAACCCGTGGAAGAGGTAGGCCCAGGAAGACCTGGGCTGAGGTGGTGAGGCAAGACCTTCGTACATTGGGCCTCACCGAGGCGATGACTACGGACCGAGACCTTTGGAAATGGGCTGTGCGTGAGAAGACCCGGCAAGCCAAGTAAGATCGTTGCCAGTGCCCCTGGACTGGTTCTTGTGCGGGTGGCACATGAGATGCACCATTTTGAGCGTGGCCGTTGCCAGTACCGCCTGACTGGCTCCTGTAGGATTTTCGAGCGAGATCGTTGCCAGTGCCCCTGGACTGGCTTGTGCGGGTGGCACATAAAAGACACCATTTCGAGCGTGGCCGTTTTCGTGCGGGTGACACGTAAAAGCACCCACTACACTCTCTGAGTGGTTGGCGTTAGGAAGGGCATCCAGCTGTAGAAACTCTGCCAAATCGGACTGGAGCCTGGTGTTGCCATCCGGTTTCACCAGTCCTCAGTCAAATCGTCCAACCCATGCTAGCATGGAAAGCGGACGTTAAACGATGATGATGATGATGATGATATATATATATATATATATATATATAGGTTCAACTTTTCTCTCAAGGTACTTATACTCTGTCAAGTATGCACACTGACATTACACATCCATCGGAGTATACTGACTTCATTCCTTTGGAGCTTACGCATGTCCTCAGCAGTCACGGCCCATGTTTCACTGCCATGTAGCATGGCTGTTCGTACACATGCGTCATACAGTCTGCCTTTTACTTTGAGTGAGAAGCCCCTTGTCACCAGCAGAGGTAAGAGCTCTCTGAACTTTGCCCAGGCTATTCTTATTCTAGCAGCTACACTTTCAGCGCACCCTCCCCCACTACTAACTTGGTCACCTAGATAGCGGAAGCTATCAACTAAGTCTAGTTTTTCTTCCTGGAATGTGGCCAAAGTTCTTTTCTGCACATTTTCAATGTTTATTGCTCCTGAACATCTGCCACATACAAAAACTAACTTCCTAATTAACCTACCTTTGATATTGCTGCACCTCTTATGCGTCATTAGCTTGCACTGCGTACATGCCTTTTCTACAGATCGAGCAGGGCCATCTACCTGAAGGGGTTTGTGTTTTGTCTACCTTCCTACTTATTACGACTTAGGTTTTAGCTAGGTTGACTCTAAGGCCCTTCGATTCTAGTCTTTGCTTCTACACCTGAAACTTCTCTAGTTTTGATAGTGACTCAGCAATTAGTGCAAGGTCATCAGCATAGAGGAGCTCCCAGGGGCATCCTGTCTTGAATTCCACTGTTATCGCCTGGAGGACTATGATAAATAGGAGGGGGCTGAGGACTGAACCTTGGTGGACTCCTACTTCAACCCGGAATTCTTCACTCTACTCATTGCCAACCCTCACCTTACTGACAGCATCTCTGTACATGGCTCGCACAGCTCTCACTAACCATTCTTCTATCCCTAGTTTCCTCATTGACCACCAGATAAGGGATTGGGGGACCCTGTCAAAGGCTTTCTCTATGTCAACGAAAGCCAAGTACAGAGGTTTATCTTTGGCTAGGTATTTCTCCTGCAGCTGTCTTACCAGAAATTTAACATCAGTGGTGCTTTTCCCTGGCACAAACCCAAACTGCATCTCATCTAAACTGACTCTCTCCCTAATTAGTTGGGCTATTACCCTCTCCATGACTTTCATTACCTGATCTAACAACTTGATACTTCTGTAATTATTTGTATCTAAAGCGTCACCTTTACCTTTGTAGCAGTTGACTATGGTGCTGCTACACCAGTCCTTCGTGTATCACCTGGTTAACAATACAGGTGACTAAGCCATAGAGCCGACACTGCCAGATATTTTGAGCATCTCTGCAGTGATTCCTGATGGGCCGGGGGCTTTCCCTGTCTTCATATTCTTAATAGCTTTATCTACCATGGTACTGTCAACTCGAATTGCTGGTCCCTCTGTTGGGTCGACATTCAGCACACTCTCTTCCTCCCAGTCATTCTCTTTACTGAGCAACCTTTCGTAGTGGCATCTCCAGACCTCTTTCTTTGCAGCCTCGTTTAGTACAAGCGTACCATCATCCATACAAACACATTTCTCTCCCACGACATCACGATTCTCTCTCACACACTGTCTTGCAACACGAAATACCTCAAGTCTTTGGTACTCATGGCGCAGAACATTGGCAAATTTTTTCTTATCTGCTTCCCCTCTGGCTAAATAAACCTGTCGCTTAGCTTCCCTTCTGGCAGTCTGATACAATTCCCTGCTACCACCGTTCTTCCAGTCATATTTATATATATACTAGCAGAGATACCCAGCGTTGCCCGTGTTACATGCAATTGAAGAATGAGACTTTTCTGTTATATTTTCGGTAAGGAACTGGAATACATGAGTCGAATTTCATGAAAATTGCACATGAGGGTTCTTTCCCTCTTTACACACCCTAAAAAAATTCTAATCATGAGACATGTATCCAATGCTATTGATCTTTATGTGCATATTCCAAAATTTCAGTCTTCTGGAACCTGTAAAAAGGATTTTGCTCCTGAAAAATGGAGCTCATGGGGCTCTAAAATGTAAGAATGAAAGCCCCTATTGGGGGTGGGTGTGTTAATGTCAACCAGAGAAGTTGAATTGTTGGGAATGTTTTTAACTTGGGTCTTATAGTATGCTTGTATATATGTGAGAGTATAGTCTCACTTTAATCGTTTCAGTATGAAATTGAAAGTATTAAAGTGAAAGTATTTGAAATTACAGTAGCGACATGTTATTACTTCACTTTTGACATGTAATACTGAAATAGTGGAATAGTTTCAGTGTTAAAGTGAAAGTATCTGACATTACAGTAGAGTGATGTTATTGTTTCACTTTTGACACGTAATACTGAAATAGTGGAGGAGATATGATATTACTGTGGCCTCGAACTATGCAAGAAATTAAAATTTTTTTTGGCCTAAGACACTACATGGACCCTAAAAGGATTTTGCACCTGAAAAATGGAGCTCTAAAATGTGGGAGTTAAGGCCCCTATTGGGGGGTGGGTGTATTAATGTCAACCAGAGAAGTTGAATTGTTGGGAATCTTTTTAACTTGTGTATAATATGTATTGTTTGAATTTCTTTGAAATAGGAAATATATGTATGTTCACTGGGTTTATAAAAGAGAGCAAAGCTACAGGAAAGCAATAGACGAATGATCATGATAATCAGTCAGCTACCCTAGCCTAGTTGTTACTACTCTCCAATGTAGGATTCCTCACCATACAGGTGACAGGCACAGCTGTAAGCTGCATTACAGATCTATAGCAATTGGAAGGGCATGACCCAATTGAAATAACATGTGACGCTTGGAGTAAAGGGAAATGAAAGTGTCGCCTCTGGAGTTTGCAAATGACCACTATACCGATAGGTAACTGTGCAGAAAAAATTTATAATCGATAAATGTCTTAGAACAACCAGTCACTCATCTGGGAAGGCCTTGAAATCAATGTTATCAACTGGGGACTATGTGTGTCACAGTGATAATAAAAGGACTCAAAGGAGGTCTGCAACGAAATAATTTTACTCAACACTTTGCAAGTGAATCAGTGGAGGCAAAGATGCGTCTCATTTACTTGACAATTTATGCAGCACATTGCAGAAATCACAATGTAAGTATACCTGAAAGGATAGTCTTACACTGTTGTACTGTTGAATTACAAATAATGCTCATCTGTTATGGTCGGGTGACCCTATAGCTTCCAATGGTACAACTATATTCATCTTTGCTTAGGAAAAATGACTAAATTGTGGGTGTGAAGTCCCCATGAAGGGGTCTTTGTAACTTCTAAGAAGAAGAAATTTTAGAAACATTACTTTATTTGTGTAATATGTATGGTTAAAATTTCATCAACATCAAAAATATATGAATTTTCATGGAGGTTATGGCCGTTATGCATAGAATATAATTTCCAAATTTCATAAAGATCCATTCAGTACTTTTGACGTAGTTTTGGATAAGAAAACAAATGACTAATGTGTGTGTTTGTGTGCATGTGTATGTGATGGGTGTATATATGTATAGATATCTGTATGCATGTATATATATGTATATATGTGTACACATTACATGTACATCTATATATATACATCTACACATATGTATACATATACATGTATGCATATAGATCTATATCTATATATATATCTATACATATACGTGTACATATACATCTATATGTATACATATACATCTCTCTCTCTCTCTCTCTGTATATATATATATATATATATATATATATATATACACACACACACACACACACACACACACACACCATTGAAGTGAAAGTATCTGTCATTACAGTATCGAAATGTGATTGTTTCAGTTAGTGGAATAGTTTCATTTTTAAAGTGAAAGTATTTGACGAGTGTTTTCGTTTCATTTTTGACATGTAATACTTAAATACTGGAGGAGATATTATGTTGCTGTGGGCTCGAACTATGCAAGAAGTTAAAAAAATTTTTTGACTAAAACACAACTGGAACCCTAAGTAAGGCATGTGTAAAATTTGAATGAAATTGGTTGTGTAGTTCTCAAGTTTTAGGGATTCACACACACATACACACACACACACAGATTCTCATTTTTATATATAGAGATATATTTATATATACATATATATATATTTATATATACATATATCTATATATATATATTTATATATATATTTATACATATATATGCTCAAAGCATCCTCCTCCACTGCTAAATAAGCTCCCTAGATACAGGAAGTTATCTACTTCTTGTAAGGATCCCCCAAACATTTGAAGAAGTCTATTTTCTGTATATTCTTAGTGTTTATTGTACCAGCACATTTGCCAGACACAAAAACAAATTCCTTTGTTAACATTCCTATAACACCACTGATTCTCTTATGTGTCCATTGTTTGCACTGGATACACCTTATGGAATTTCCATGTACATCTTTTCTAATCAAGCAGAGCCATCTCCTTGAAGAGAGTAGTAATTTGTCTGGTTTCCTACTTACTTGGACTTCAGTCTTTGCTAAATTAACTCTAAGGCCCTTTGATGCCAGGCCATGCTTCCACAACTGGAATTTCTTTTCTAGTTCTGGTGATACAGCTATAAGAACAAAGTCATTAGAATAGAGGAGCTTCCAAGAGCAGCCAATCTTAAATTCCTCTGTTATAGCCAGGAGGACTATGATAAATAAGAGGAGGCCAAGAATAGAGTTCAATATTAATGGACAATATCCACTCCTCTTAAACAACTGCACTTATTTCACTATAATAAAGCCAAAGAGTTAATTTTACCAATAGATATGTTTAACAGCAGTCTTCCAAACTTCTATCACATAAAGCTTTGCTACTATATTAGCACGACTCATCAGCACTATTCCATCTAGATAGCAAATATTTTTCTGAACTTCGTTCCAGGGACATATCCAAAGTGTATCAAATGCATCCATTATTTAGATTGAAGTTGAGTATAGAAATTTTGACAAAAGTAACATATCAATAACAAAGAAGACACTCACTGAACACTACTTGAAAATTAATTTATATTTTCATTCCTAAATACAAAGAAAAATGAGACAAAGAGCAACAAAAACACAAAAAAGATAAAAATACAACACTACTGACAAAAGAATGGTGCAACTTTGCGAAGCACCCATCAAAAATACACTTTTACAAGCTTACCCATGAAATCTGTTGACAGCATTAATGATCCGATTTCTCATTTCTTCAAATTTAACATTTTTTACATTTGGAGACATAAGCAAATGGTCAGCTGGATACTCTTCATTAAACTGCTGCATTACTGAATCCAACTTTTTAACAAACAACGGCTTTAGTCGTGGCCATGGAAATCTGAATTACATAAAATAAATTCAACAAATAAATTTTAACATCTCAACATAAATTCTTATAGGAAACAATATCAAAACAGAAAAATTTAAATATGCTGAGAAACACTATAATGAAATGGAGAGGATGGCATTTATACTAGATAATCTAACAGTAAAGAAGCTAAATCCTAAGTTATGTTCTCAACAAAAGGAGTTTATAAAAACTAACTTTTGTATTCAAGCAGCTAATGAGATGCCTTTAACAAAAATGATGCTTTCCTTTGCTCTCAACAGGCAACATATACATTAAGGTGAAAGCATCTTGAAGTGACAGGTGTCTGAAAGATACCATTATTCCTTTTTTTTTTTTTTTTTTTTTTTTTTTTTTTTGTGGTCATATTTCAAGAAAAGTTTTTGGGTATTCATTTCATCACAGAATCTTACCGAAATTCTCTTTACCTTAAGATCTTATTTTCTACATCACTATAATTATTTTCAAAAATATTTGATTTAAAATTGAGCACCAGCAGATAACCCTGGTTTGAAATAAAGTTTGACAAGACAACTTACAATAAAATTTATATATTTTTTGGCTAAAAAGCAAGCCAAAAAAAAAAAAATATTGATATCCAGATTTTATTGTGTGCTCTTTATGAACATCCATAAGATCCCTAACTATTTCAGTTTTGTTTAATGTAAACAGGTTTTTCAGTTCCCAAATTAGAGATTGTTTGACAAGCTTTAAAATATTGTATAAACTTATGTTTCTCTATATTCTTGTAGTTTGTTTTTTTTTTATATATAACCACCATTATTATTATGACATTGGAATAACAAAAACTAAACTAAACACATTGTGGTATTTAGTTAGGATATTTAGTTTAGGTTGACTGTGCCTTTCATCCTTCAAGGGTCAATAAAATAAGCATCATTGAGCACTGGTGTCAATGTAATTGATTTACCCCTTCCCCTGAACTTGCTGGCCATGTGTCAAAATTTGAAAATGATATTTAGTTAGGTTTTCATTCTGGATTAAAATCCATTAAGTTACCTCTTTCATCCTTTCAAAACCAATAAGACAATACATTGCAGTTGAATCGATATTCTTTCCTCAAATGTGGTCTTATTATAGAAAATGGTAGGCAGGCAGAATCAGATATTTTACGAGAGTATTATCTCCTACTCTTTAGACCTTCCTAAAATATAGCTTTTAACTAATGAGAAAACAACTAAAAGTTCATTTTCAAATGATTAGGTGCTGCACACTGTATAAAAAAGCTTTTACTGAACAATTAGAAGCCACACATAGCATCATTGCATTTACCAAAGTCTTATTCCATATAAAAAGTGCTGTACCGGGGAAACAATTCTTTCTATTGCTTGTTTGACTTTCTATAATTGTAAATAAGCACGTTTTGTTTATGAATATTATCAAAATTTGAGAGACAAGTGTAGAAGAAATTGTTTTGTTTACAAAGATTTTCAGAGTTTGAAAGGCGCTTGTTCTTGACAGGAATATAATTGTTAGGAAAATGCTCAAGGTTTCAACAATATTTAACATTATTCAGTGAATTCAAATTCTGGTATATGGCACCACAAGCACAAAATCCCATTTGACAGTGGTCTCAGAATATTTGTGACAGTGACATTCTTTGGAAAGAATGTAGGTCACACAACTTTCACTATATAATGCAAGGGACAGAGACCATTTAATATACCAATAGTTTATTGCATATGTATGCAGACAAGATACACCTTAATTCAATGGAATGCTAATGTAAGTACTACAGTGAAGTGTACAGGCAAGGATCCTGAAATTTGTCATGAGGTACACAGTCATCTTAGAACCTATGACAATGTCATTTCTTAACGAATTTTCTTCATTATGTAAAAATGTATGTTGGTCCACTAATTAGGTCATTTTATACTGAATACCAAGAGATGATATATTTGAAATTACACAAGAATATGCAATTCGCATCTAATTGAATTTTTTAGCATGCAATTCTAACAAAAGCACTATTTGCTTGTTTTCTGAAGCTATTTCAATTACCCAAAATTTGAAATATAAAATACAAGGGTCATCCATAATCAGGTACAAAAAACAAGAGGATTGCAAAGTCTCATCATTTAACATCAACTTTTCCATGGGTCAGATGAAATTTGTTGTAGCAGATTTTCTAAGGCCAGATGCCCTTCCTGTTGCCAATCTTCACTAGTTTCCAAGCAAGCATATATTTTTTCCCATGGCCAGGCATGCTTTTCACAGAAGACAGGGAACAAACAATACTGTTATAGACTTAGTAGCGGAACTGATGTCTGCCATGCAACTGGAAATTAAATGAGTTTCCAGTTCAGAGCTTTCTTTTCTTAATGCAGTATACTCTTAAACAAGTCCTTAGTTGTCCAGGTCAGCTCATATCAAATGGGAACATATAACATGGGAGAAAAATCAAACACTTAGGAACAACCCATAGATGCTATAGACTGGATTTTTAAAAAAATGCTATGGTTTAGTGTGTGTGAGGGGGCTATATCTATCACCTTTTGGGGTTTTCTGGAACTGGTGAAATTGATGTTCAATTTGAATATCTGTGGATTAATATCTGCAGGGATTGTGTGAACATGAAGGAATTCCAGAAGGAATTCTAGTACAAAACATTAAGAAAAGTGATTATGCAAAATGGCCATATACAGTTGACCGGTTCAGAGAAGCAAAAGGTTGTTATAGAGATAAAATATATATATTTAGAAAATACAATGTTATAGTTGAATAACAATGAAAAGTATCACAGAATAAGAATAATGTTATTGCTAATTTCAGGTTGAATTGAATTTTTATATATATACTACTAATGTACAAATAGTAGCATTTCTGTCCTGTGGGTTTGTATCTATATGAAATTATTATCCTCGCTGGAGAGGAGATCAATATAGAACAGAATTCACAATCCTCTTTCAATTTCCAGTCCTATCCCTTTCACTTATATACTAACAGGTAACTAATCGTCTTGAGAAAGGCACAGACATTAGGTTGTTTAATTCCGTCTAGAAGTCTAGTGAGTCACAAATGGCTTGGGCAACAAAACATTTTACTTTAACTTTCAACCTAGGCATACATAGATATCATAAGAGAGGTCAGCTGCCTACTGCACCAGAAAATTTAGAAAAGTTTTCATTAGTACACATTCAGTTGAAAAGATTATCATGTATCTCACCAATAATTGTGATGCCAAGCCATTGCAAAACTGACTCTTTTTTTCTACTAAGAAACCTTTCATTTATGCAGTTGTAAGCTCAGATCAGCCCTGACAAAGCAGATTCACAGTATGTAGATATTCAGTCATTTACTTTGGTAGAGAGGATATAGGTTTCTATTTCAATTTGATGTAGAGAACTGGTTGTTATTACATTTCTAATTAAATTGTACAATCATGTTAGCTATTTTGTAGTTTATTGTTATGACTTTATAATTCTTTCAGCATGCAGTGAATCATTTCTTTTATGTTCAAAGATCAAATCCTACCTTCAATGTCTTTGATCCTTAAGGGGTTAATAAAATAAGTACTGGATTTGATTTAATCAACTGTAGTACCCTTTTGACAAAATATAGTATTGTGTCTAAATCAGAAATCTTTATTAATTATACTCTGAGTTCAATAGAACTGGTAGAGGTGGCAAAGAGCCAAATAAGATATTCTACAACATCTAATTAAGTAGCACACAATTCCGAGTTCAAATTCCAGAAAATTTTGTTTTTACCTATCATCAGTAATATAACAATAAAAATCAAATGCTAAAAGCCACAAAATTAATTAATAGAATTACTTGTGCATAGAAGTTAATAACATTTAAAAATCATCATTTTAACAACCACTTTTCCGTGATTGCATGGGTCAGATGGAATTCGTTGAAGTAAATTTTCTGCAACTGGATGCTCTACCTGTTGCCTACCCTGACCTGTTTCCAAATGTTACCCTACAGTCAGACATGTTTTCACAGAAGATTGGAAATGAAAGATACTACTGGTATAGAAGGGAAACTCATTTACAACTATCAAGGTAAGGAAACACACTCAAACACAAGTTCCTTTCAGATTCTGTGTATTAATTTCATTCACAAAGATTTGATCAACCTGGGGATATACATATATAATACAATGGGACTGACTCCAAAATCATATGGTTAGAAAGCAAACCTCTTAACCACATAGCTATGCCAATGCCTCTAACGTTGAAAGAGAGATATCCTTGATCAGAATATCGGTGATATATAGCAATAGTAAAGAAAACCAATGCATCACAATGTTAAAAATGGTAAGGCATTCTTAAAAAATAACACACAAGCTATAGAGAAATTTAACAGTTAAAATAGAAATTCATATAAACAATAATTAATGCTCTTATGCTTAATTGTTTGTGTAGTACTTAATAAATATAAAGAAGTCCTAACATCATACCAGTCACTTTGAAAAACCAATCTTTAAGAGATTAGGGTGCTTAACAGTAGCCTGATGATGCATATTGGTTGTGCATGTTATATAGTTAGTCAATTACAAATAGAAGAATCGAATTTGAAGATACCATAAACTAAGGAGTTATTTGGAAATTGTATACCAACTGTACAGCTCTGATCAGCATCACATTGCACACATGCACGAGATAAAAGATACTATATTATGATTGATGAAAGTTAGCCCTTAAGTAACAAGTGTGTCTTAAGTTACAAGTACTGATATTACACACAGCATCAAACAGGGAAGCAAGGAGAGGGGCTTATATGAAGTCTGCACTTGAAACATATGTATGTACTGTCTGCCACTGAGTAAGAAGATTGGAGAACCATTGCTGCAGCACATAAGACAACAGCATATAATTTGGGTATACAGAAACTGTGCATTACATTTTCATAGTAAAAGTGTCCATAACAAAGTCATAAAATGTAGAACATAAATATGGAGTCAATTGTAGAGTGGTTCAATGAATATTCATGATTAACATTAAAGAGTTTTTACATTCAATTTATGGATTAACTGATTCAACAAACTATAGCAAGTCATCTTTGTAGAAGGATTTCACTGAAGCAAATGTATTTACAGCCAGAATAACTGTTCTTTATTTCTCAAACAAATGATTCTTATTTATTGGCTAAACTGGCAACATGACCATCCCCAAATACAACAAGATTCCTATATACTTTGATACCTATTCAAGAATTATTATCATTCAAAAATAAACTGCAGGCATCAAAAATCTGATTTGATGGTATTATCTAATGAGTAAAAAAATTGTTTCAAGATCACTTCAATTTGGTTTGAGATAATTTTTACCCTTAAAAATATGTATTTTTACTTAAACAGTGCTCTAAGTACTATCACTAACTAAATACATTTTCTTCCAATATCAATGACATTAGCTTGTTAATCAGAAGGGCAAAAATTTAAGGGAAGAAATTCCCAGAAGATGAAGAACTGTAACTAAACACCCTAAGATATTTTGACTGACATTTTAATGATTCTGTCAATCCTCTGCCTTAAATACTAAAGCTAAAATCCCAACAAACTTAGACGTTATCTTCATTTTTGTATTTGGTTTGCAAGGTTCTTGTGTTGAACCAATTCTTGTTCTGGGAGGGTGGGGGAGGTCATTATATCAATAATAACAATAAACACATGCACTGGGTCAATATCACTTCTTTTCTGCCAGTCAATCAGTTATGTCCGTCGGTCTGTTCATCACTTTGTCTGTTCCCTCTTCACAGCCAGATGGCTGGACCAATGGTTACGATATTTTTCGAGATTACAAAGACGATCATCAGGAAGGTTTTTAACATTAAAATAATCAGAAAGTATGATTGTGATTATCTAACCAACAAACTAATTGTTTGTTTGTCAAAGCCCTTTCATCACTATTTGTGACCTCATCAATGACATGCCCTCTCTCTTGCATGTGTTTGAGTAAAAAACCCTCCCAAAACACAATTTGATATTATCTTCATGATAAAATAGCCATCCATCACATCAGCAATATTTCTACACACGTTTTATATTCAATAAATTTCTAGCACTTTTCAATTCATATTTTACTCTTGTCTCATAACAAAATAACACTGAAGTTTTACTCCAGTCTAAATCGTAAAGCTCAAATGAAAGAGAATATAATACACAGCTATAAATTTCCCTAAGAATGCCTAAAGTAGTTTCCTGAACTGCTAAAAAAACCAAATACCCCACTCCTAAGAACATACAAGATAATGTTGTCTAAAAGATATGAACAGACACACCGGATATTGTCCAGCAAGAGACAAAAACAAAACAAAAAAGGCTACTTATAGCTATTGATCATAGGCTAATGCTGAATTTAGTTACATCTGTCATACTTGTACTGAAGGTTTCAACATGTATAACAAGTTCGGCAAGAGTTTAAAATTTTAAAAAATAATTTTAAAAAGATTTTTCAAGATTTATTAAATGCTCAGGGCACCACTGAATCTGTGTAATCTATCAAATGGATACCCTTATGCATACAATGTTAAAATGCACAAATAGTAAATGTTAGCTACTATCCACCACATATACAAGACTAGTCTGAAATTTTTGTAAACCAAATAATTGCAATGTAAATATTAAGTCAAAATAACACTAAACTTATATGCACATGCTGTAACTAATGAAAGTAATATCTTAACACTTAGAACTTATGTAGTAAAAGGCAGTCAATATTATATCTTACTATAATGGGCGTTATGTCTGTCTATCTGTTCTCTTTTCACGGTCAAACAGCTGAACCAATGGTCATGATGTTTTTCAGGATTACAAAGGAGGTAATCAGGAAGGTTTTTAGTGCAAAAAATATGAAAAAGTATGATTATTTAGTGGATAATGAGTTTTGTATTAATAGATCACATATGATTTTTCTTTTTGCTAAAATTCCAGCAATGAGGATTAACTCTGGATTTCCCACTCCCATATAGTTCATGAATTTAGAGGGTTTAGATTTGTGATACCATCCCTTTATTTCTTTATCATAGATGGGTAGATTTGCTATCTTACTATAATGGGCATTATATCCGTCTGTCTGTTCCCACTTCGCAGCCAGACAGCTGGATCAATGGTTATGATATTTTGGGGGATTACAAAGATGATCATCAGGAAGGTTTTTAGTATTAAGAAATCAGAAAGTATGATTATTTCATGGATATCGATTTTTGAATTGATAAACCACCTTCACATTTTTACTAAAAATGCACCGACCAAGAGTAACTCTGGATTTTAAAAATTCACTGACCACAAGTAACTTGTGGCCCCATCATAGATACGAAGAGAGTTGCGAGGACGGTTAATAGCAAAAATAAAATGGAAAAGGTGTGTGTGATTATTTAGTGGTTATTGAAGTGTGTCAGTCTCGAGCAGGATTCGAAATGGCTAATTGAAGCAGCTGTTGTTTACATCTCAGTTTTGTCAATCAAAATAACCCATGGTACCAGAACATCCAGATATTATTCACATAGAACAGTGATAGCTAAGTCTTGGTTTGATTTCTTGCAACCATAAAGATGGCACTCGCACACTCACAGCAAATAAGGCACAGGGCCAGACTTTAGATTGTGTAGGTGTATTTTCACCTACACCAATGTTTACACAAGGTCAATTATACGTTGCTATGAGTAGAGCAGTGGACTCCAGTAATTTAAAAAGTAGTGTCAACCAAACAGAAAATGTTGTCTACAAAAAAGTTTTGTAATCATATTGATATTATTGAAGGGAATATGAGTAATAATTTAAATAAGGACATTTATGAACTTTGAATGAATAAGAGTATAAACAAGCATAAAATAGTGTAAACAACTAAAATAAAAGTAAAACTAAATAACATTTTTTTCTTAATACTTTTTGGGTAGTAAAGGAAAGCTCTGGCTTTTGTTGGGAGTGGTCCACATAATGATACAGAGGTTGGGAGCTTATTTCAGTTCGAGAGTGAATTATCACATGTCAGTCGCAAACACATCATATAGCTGCAATAGAATGCTATACCACCAACAATAATGTGATTTCTCTAAGACATCACCCAGTAATCTATCAAGTCTATTTACACATTTCTCAATACATATTGCTGTTATGACTTCACTCCATTTTATGCCTCAATCATAGAACGGTGGATTTGCTAGAGCTTGTAGTATCTGCTTTTATTATAAATAACATAGTAAAATACCAATTTTATCAATCTTGGAAATATTGACTTCACAACTCCAATTATAAAACTAAGTCATCAAGGTAAAGAGACAACACTTTGGAACTGATGAAACTTACATCATAATACAAATAAACACTTTTGTCTATTTGTGTGTTAGCAAGTCCCAATCTTTAATATCACTTCCATAAACATTTCTGATGCTGGTATGCGACAGAATATCAAACTAACAAGTTATGTGATAAATGCTAAACTGTATTATTCTTAGTTTTTTTTTTAATTCAGAAAGTTGGAAAATGTTTTGAAACATATTGCAAAACTGAAATGAAAAATAAAATGCAGACATTCTCTATCAACTATTTTGTGAATATACAATAATGAAAATAAGAAACTAAAATGGACATTAAGAAACTATTATGTTTCAATTATCAATCTCATTTAAAATGCAAAGCATGACAGCAGCTATGTAATAAAGTTCAAATTTCCAAGCTGTTAGTATATCATTATTGTTTAAAGACAGACTGAACAAACATAAATACCAAACATGAATGATATAAGCAAGGTCAACCATTTCAGTATTTTAAAGCTTTAAGGCATGAATAAAACAAAGAAACACTGTCTCTTTACTCTTAACATTTACTAATATGCACAGTTTAATCTGATATAATCAGGCATAAACACACTGTACTGTATAAAATTTATTTATGCATATGATAAAAATAACTAAGATAAGAAAAAACCAGTTCAATTAGTTCTATGAGAAAATGATAATATCGACACAAGGTCATCAGCTTTAAAACTACAAAAGGAAGTTTTGAACTAAAATATAAAAAAATATGAAGTGATATAACTAAATAACAAAAGATTGTACTTTGATAATTATTGCTTTTGCCAAATCACACCCCATTAAGTAAAAAAAGATTCATTCTGAAGAAAATTTCTACAAAAGAGCATATGGGTAAGTCTTAAAAAATATTTTTAAAAAGTTACCATTTCATTGCATATTATTTTCAAAACTGTATCGGAGGAGGCTTCGTGTAGGTTCTGTTTCAGTAGCTTTGTTTACATACAGATAACTCACTTTCATTGAGAAAAAGGTCTTTAACAATTAGATTCCTTCTCAACTGTGGGAACAGCACAACAGGCAACAAACTCAATGTATGTAGTTAGTAACTACAGCAGGCAACAATCTACTAACATACTTACTCTTGTATAACATCACTCATTTATACAGTTCTATATTTAAGAGATGAGGAATTAGTTACATTTGACGGATATTTCTCCTCATCTTGTTTGTTGTTAACACAACGTTTCGGCTGATATACCCTCCAGCCTTCGAAGGCTGGAGGGTATATCAGCCGAAACATTGTGTTAACAACAAACAAGATGAGGAGAAATATCCGTCAAATGTAAATAATCACTCATTTATATATAATTTTCAAACTTAATATGGTGCAACAGAATTCAAGAAAAAAAATTTCCATTGTGTATAATGTGAAGTGAATTTCAGTATTTTTATACATATTTAAAACTGAAACAAACTGAATGAAAAAGTAGATATGTAAGCATATAATATATATATGACAAAGTAGATTTATAAAATATTTAGTTACACCATCTTACATACATTTCATTAACAAAAAATGATTATTAGTTATTTAATGTAAATTATATAGTAAAATTGCATTATCATTTCTTCAGAGAGACAGAACATTCATACATAATATCATTCAATCAGAGATAGTGTTGCCATCACAGGAATAGCAACCATCTACATTAAATCAGGCTGGGAAGGTAGCATATATCTGGTATTAGGTAAAGAGAAATCTTGTTAAAAAAAAAAAAATAAAGATTAAGTTTTGCATAGGTCAGATGGAATTTGTTGAGGCAGACTTTATATAGCCAGATGCCCTTCCTGTAGCCAACCTTAGCGGTTTCCAAGCAAAGTAATACTTGGTTATGACCAGATAGGTTTTCTGGAAGGTTAGAGATGAGGAACACTGCATGTCTGTCTGATGGTGACATTTGTTTATAACCATCGTATGTAATGTATGCATGTATGTGAGAGAGAGGCTTCATGACTATGGAAAGTCAGAGGCATGCAAGTGCTACTATGAAAGTCTATTAAATGTAAAGGGTGCACAGAAGAATGAAAGTTATCCTAACATGGGACCAGCCATTATAGTTGATAAAAGCAATTAAGTAAATGGAAGCAGGAAAAGCCTCTGGGCCTTCAGGAATTACTGATACTTAAAATAAATAGTAGTGCAGGATATAGCCTAGTTACCTGCTTAGTCAGTCAGGTTGTAAAGGAAGATGTCATACCAAATGACTAACACAACAGCACTATAGTCAACTGCTACAAGAGTAAAGGAGATGCCTTAGATAGAATTACAGTGATATCAAATTGCTTGACTAATTCTTGAAAGTTACAAAGAGTTATAAGCTCATTTGATTAGAGAAACAATTAGTCTAAATGAAATGCAGTTTGGTTTTGTGTCAGGAAAAAATATTACAGATGCCCTCTTCTGAGTGAGACAGCAGGTCTTGGCTAAAAGTAAGCCTCTGTACTTAGCATTTGATGACCAAGAGAAAGTTTTGAACAGAGTCCCTCATTCTCTGATCTGGTGGTCACTTAGGAAGCTAAAGGTAGACAAGTGGCTGGTGAAAGACGCATGCTATGTACAGAGGTGCTGTCAGTAAGATAAGAGTCAATAGACATAGCAATGAATTTAATGTGCAAGGAGTTCGTCAGGGTTCAGTTCTCAGCTTTCTCCTTTTATCATAGTCCCTCAGGCCATAACAGACGAGTTTAAGACTAGTTTCCCATGGGAACTGCTAAATACTGATGACCTTGTTCTTATAACTAAATCTGTAATCAAAAGGCCTAAAAATTATCTTAGCAAAGACCAAAATTTTAGTAAGTAGAAAACAGACAGAAGAAAGGAGTTGGTAGGAATTCTATAGGGCACTTAATGCAAACTGTGGACATACAAAAGGTGTAGTGATAGCACAGGCAGGTTAACAGAGAAAGTAAACATTGTGTGCAGCAGATATGCAGGAGCAATAAGTACTAAGAACACAAGAAATAAATTTTCTCAACTGCTCAGAAGGATCCCTATCTACTAACTCGAGGTAGTAACTTCTGTTATCTAAGTGACCTAATTAGCAGTAAAGGAGGTTGTTCTGAAAGTATAGTTGATAGAATAACTGGTTAGAAAAAATTCAGAAAGCTATTACTGCTGTTGTTAAAAAAATGGTTCATTTGCAAAGTGAAGGGCAGATTTTATGACTCTTGTGTATGCACAGCAATACTACATAGCAGTGGGATGTGGGCTCTAAGTGCAAAGAACATGCAAAGACTAAAAGGAAATGGAGCTAGTATGCTCTATAAGATGTGAAAAATCAGTGTGCATGAATGATAAAGCACAAAATATGTTGAGACAAAAATAGGGCAAAAAAAGAATTAAATGTTCTGTGCAAGAGAGAAGTTTGTGTTGGTGTGGTCATGTGATAAGAACAGCTGTATAAAGAGGTGCCAATCATTTAAGGTGGAAACCCAGGAAGACAGAGGTCAAAATGGTGAAAGCTGATCTCAGGACTTAGAACTTCAAGGAGATGACAAACAGAACAACTCACCCATCTCATAAAAACTGAAACTCTGGAAGCACAATATTTACATACACAATTCGGCCCCACACCTAATTTCCTCACCCTTCCTCTTCACCTCTTCATTCTCTATTACTAATCACTAGCCTAACTGCAAGATTTTATTACTGTAATAAAACGAGAGCAGAACTAGATATTTTTTGTCACTTGTTTGTGGTACCAGTTATCTTTCTCACTATCTGGAACCACTTCACTTGATAACCATCCTTTATTCATCACATTGTCCCTCTTTATTCACAGTTTACTTTGTTCGCTCCACTATCTATGCTACCAAATTATCACTCGCTCTTCACTTCCTGTTAACTTACCCATGTCACCATACATCCCTCACTTTCCCAACACACATCTTTCTCTTCAATCATTCTTACAACCTACCCAACCATACGCTATCTCCCTTTCACTTATCATTCTCCTGTCTACTGTATTATTACCATCCTGCTGCACTTCTCCCTACATTAGTGCAAATAAGCATCTACTCCCCACCAACTTCCCCAAAATTAAACTAATCATTAATCATCCCTCCACTATTTACCACATTCACCTCTATACATTTCCCACTCTCTAGTCATCTACTCCCCACTACATTCCATCCAACTCAACTTTTGTTCATCATTCAGTATATTCACAACCCAAAATCATTTTTTACCAGTGTTCTCCATACACTCTTGCTACCCCTATCCAGATTTTCTCCCTGTTCTGCAGCGAAGACCTAAGACATCATCACCACCATCCTCATCTTACTTTCCAGTTTCACACCAATTACTCCCACCAACTTTTGTATACTGTGAGCAGTCATGTATCTCTTTTACAGCAAGAAACCAGTTCCAGTCATGCACTTACTCTAACTTTTCATTACCTAGTATAAAGCTGCTTCCCTCTCTAGTGAGTTGATGAGGATTTTAGTCTTGCAAGCTACATAGCAACCTCACTAGTGTTGGTGCAAAAAAAAAAAAAAAAAAAAAAAAAAACATTCAATACCATCTGCAAAGTGGTCGACATTAAGAAGAGCATCCAGGTGAAGAAACGGTTCCAGAGCAGACATTGATCAGAATGCAGTGCTCCTGCCAATTGGATCCAGTCAAACCATCCAACTCAGGTCAACATGGAAATCAAATATTAAATGATGGTGATGATGAGAGCATTAGTGGTGAGTGTATGTATGTATATGTAGGTGGGAGAAGGCACAAACATGAAGTAAAAGGGAGAGCAAAAGAAACGAGGGTGGGGTGATCAAAGTATATGCAAGGATATGGGTGTGAGATGTTACTGCATGAAAGAACAGCATGAATAATGGAACAAAAGAGGGGGAAAAGGTGGGAGTTCAAGGACAGGAAAGAAAAGTAAGAAAAGAATGAGTGAAAATTGGAAAAACGTAGAATTGAAATACAGATACGAAAATGTTGGTTCTCTAAGAAGAAAAGTGGTGAGGCACATGGAGATGTGTAAAGTGTATAAATAGAAGGAAGAAAAATGTGAAAATTGAACAAGAACAGTGAGAAAGAGAGGAAGGAAAAGATAAGAAGTGCTAGCAAAATAGAAAAGTTGAAGGGAAATTAATTAGATACAACACTGACATAAGAAAAAATTCTTTCAGTTCTGTGAGAGAAGAAATTTAAAAACCAAACAGAACACTGATAAGTCTGGATAGGTTATACAACAGGTACAAAGTCCAAGGAGGAAAGAATGTCCATAGTATAGTGAGAAACTGACAGTGGTACATGTGTGAGCATGTGTGTGGGTATTTGCTTATATATGTAGATATTAATATGATGTGCATGTGTACATAATCATAATTAAATGCCCACTTTTCTATGCTTACATGGGTCAGATAAAATTTCTTGAGGCAGATTTTCTACAGCTGGATGTCCTTGTTTACACATACACACACACACATACATATATATATATATATATAAAATTTAAAGTGTGCTGGAAAGCACTGCATGTTATCAGTAACCAACATATCTCTGGATAGGCTAGTGTACATATCGTGCATTTATAAAATCAGAAAACATAATTGCATTTTAATGCTTTATATAATATGCACATGTTTCCAAAAGCCAATTGTCGCTTTTATGCAACTTATTAGCCTGCTGCATAAACCACTTGCCTCACTTACTCAGTAATACTGAAGAAGAAACTCAGATTACACAACAGGCCAATCGTCTTGCATAACAATGACAATCGGCTTGAGAAACCCATACATGTACATAAAATAAAGACATTAATCATATCTGTTTTTATTGAAATATGCATATATGCATCTGTGTGTGCAATATATAATGTATATGTATACTTATGAAGACATAGGACTAAATACTGACGACTGATCTCAAAATGCTGAGTTTTACTGAGAAGATAAAAGATTGATGATTCATTGCGCTTGAGAAAACCCATCTGCCACAGTTAAAGTGATGTTCTAAAATCATTGTTTATGACTATACACTCACTGAGCCCTGCCTCTGCACTGAATCTGACCCTGTCAAACCTTCCCCACCACATGTATACACTATATATATACATGTAAATGTAGACACTAAATATAAATGTGTGTGCATATATATATATATATATATATATATATATATATATATATACACATACATTAAAAGTGAAGTTCAATCTTGCTTGCTTGCAGTGTTACACAGCCAAACTGGCGCATAATGGGAAAAATACTTTGAAAGTAAAGTGGCCCTGAAAACAAGTTTTGCGTAAATCAGACTAGTAGTTATTGAGATATTCAGGGTTTGGGGGTATAAATACCCAAAACAGTGCATAATGGGAAAATACTCCAAAAATAACAACCCTGAAAGGGAAGAAACCTGTCCATTTATGATGGGCAAAATATTTTTAAGTGAAAATGATTTTAAAAATACGGTAAATAATTCGTAAAAGACCCATTTGTAACCTCAGTGTGAAATAGTTTTTCTCCATAGGTTTCTTTCAAGTGCATTCAGCATATCTCACCTCCAAAGATTTGGCTATCACTTCTAGCATGCCCTGCTACCACGTAACAGCTATTTGTGATAAAGGACCCAAAATACCAGTTACATGGTAGCAGGGCACACAAGAAATAGCAACCAAATCTTTCCTTTTCTGGGGAAAGGAGCCATTTATGCGTGATTTCCATGTCACATTCGTTGAAAGCATGCAAAATAACATGGAAAAGAAAAAAAAAAAACCATAAAATAAAACTCCGTTGCTGGGAAACTCAGATTTCCCTGGTAACCCAACAGGTCACGGGTAGTCTAGTATATATACAAATATATATATATATATATATATATATATATATATATTCAAATATGAAGTAGAAGCAGCCTTAGTGTTGTAGACATTCTTGAACGCACATAATGTATGTGCTTTGCTTGTTCGCATATTGGCTGCAATTTGGGGTAATGAAGATGACCTCATCAAAGCACCGGGTGTTAAAACACCTGAAAGTCATAGACAGGCATAATAACTCACCCCAGATCCCATTCAGGTGTAATGAACATTGATGCTTCACCATTTTTGTGGCTTAACATCACATACATGAACCAAATCAGAAGCAAACTGAATCACCTGTCCATGACCATATGCAAATAGTGTAAAAAAACCATTTGTTGGTACACTCTGACAATGCATACATAAGAATAAATTCAAATATATGTTAAGAGGTTTACTTCCCAAATACATGGTTCTGGGCTTCATCCCACTGCAGGCACCTTGGGCAATTGTCTTCTACCAAAGCCTTGCGAGTGGAGTTCATAAATGGAAACACAAAGAAGTCCATTGTGTGTGTATATGTCTATGTATGTCTCCCACTACTATTTGATAACTGATGTTGGTTTGTTTATGTTCCCTATAACCTAATGGTTTAGCAACAATAAACATCAGACTTTAACCCTTTTTTTACCGTATTTCTGTTGACATGCTCTGTGTTTCTTTCAATTAATTTTAAATATAGCAAAGAATTTAGTAAAATAACTTAGTTATCATTAAGCTAGTGTTTCTTCTTTCTTGCCTTTAACCCTCCAACGCGGAGTATAGGCCACTTATAATTGAATTCCATGTCGCATAATTTTTCGCTTCCGTACTTATACTCTTCCATGAATGTCCCCCAGGCCTACCCCTCTTTCTATATCCATCCGGATTCCACTGTAAAGCACTTTTCGCTGCATTTGGTGTGTCCTTTCTAATTGTGCTACCAATCCACTTCCACTTTCTCTTAAATATTTGCTCCCTAATCGAAACTTGATTCGTTCTTTGCAATAGCTCCATATTGCTTACATGTTCGGGCCATCTGATTTTAAGTATACTACACAAGCACCTGTTGATGAATGATTGTATTTGCTTATTTGACTTAACTGCTGTTCGCCATGTCTCAGCCCCATACAATAACACCGCTTTTACATTAGTGTTAAAAATTGTGATTAGGTTTGGTGGAAAATTTCAATTCAGAAATTTTGAAAACAAGACATCTGCATTAGAGCCAGTGTCAGTTTCAACCGGGTTGGTATCAAAAGGGTTAAAAAAATTAAGTACTGGGGTTGATCCGATCAATTAAAACCTTACAAGGTGGTGCTCCAGCATGGCTGCAGTCCAATGACTGAAACAAGTAAAAGATAAAAGATACATACACCCTCTGCATGTTATTGTTTTAAGAGCCATGTTTCCATAGGTCAGATGAAATTTGTTGAGGCAGATTTTCTAGGACCAGATGCTCTTCCTGTTGCCACTTTCACCTGTTCCCAAGCAAAGTAATAGTTCCCAATAGCCAGATATTTATCATGAAAGATCGGAAACAAACAATACTGCTTGCAGAACGGTGATGTTTGTTTACAACAATCATATCATGTCAAGCCAAGGGTACATACATACACACATATGCAACAAGCTTCTTTCAGTTTCTGTTACCAAATTCACTCACAAGGAACTTGTTGACCTACTCCTACAGTAAAAGACAAATGTTCAGGTGTTGCAAAGTAACTCTGAACTTGAAACAACAAACTTGGAAAGCACACTTCTTAACCACACAGCCTGTGCACACACTATATACAAGTTACATGGATACATAACATAGTTACATGCATACACACACACACACCTTACATATGTGTATGTATATGTGTGTGTAAATATATATATATATATATATATATATATATATACCGGAGTAAGCACATAAATGTGAAACACAGTGGAAAAAAAAGAGTACTCAAATACCAGAGGTAGAGTAATATGCTTTATTTAAAAGCAGCAGAAATAAAGTATATATATACACACACACACACATACATACATACATATGTACATAGGAAATAAATTTCTTCAAATGCCTGGTAGGACTCTTAGAGGTAAGATACAGTATGTTATGTGATCTAATTAGCAATGGGGGAAGTTGTGAAAGTATTCTTTCTAGAATAGGATGGAGAAAATTCAAAGAGCTCTTTTCTCTATTGGCAACAAAAGACCTCTCAGAGTGAAAGGTCATTGTATGATGCTTGTGCATGAACAACAATGCTGCATGGTAGTGAAACTTGAGCTGTAAAGGCAGAACACGTGCAAAAGGCTTGAAAGAAATGAGCCTAGCAGAGCTAGCAGAAACGTTAGCACGCCAGGCGAAATGCTTATCGGTATTTCGTTTGCCGTTACGTTCTGAGTTCAAAATCCACCGAGGTCGACTTTGCCTTTCATCCTTTCGGGGGTCGATAAATTAAGTACCAGTTACACACTGGAGTCGATGCAATCGACTTAATCCCTTTTGTCTGTCCTTGTTTGTCCCCTCTATGTTTAGCCCCTTGTGGGCAATAAAGAAATAAGAAATGAGCCTAGCATATTCTAAATGTGCAATGTCAGTGTGCATGTACAATAAAGTGTAAATATGGTGAAATGAAAAACTGAACATAAGGGGCATTAGATATAGTGTGCACTGGCATGATGTGTATGGATGAGGGCAGCTGTATAAAGTGCTAATCACTAAATGCAGATGGAACCTGTAGAAAAGGTAGACTTAGGAAGAGATGGGATGCAACAGTGAAGAATGACATCCAGATGTTGAGCCTCACAGAGACTACAAAGGTCCAAGATAATTAGTGATTTGCTGTGCTCGACAAGACCCATCCATCTAAGCAAAAATGAGGCCCTAAAGGAAGATCATTTATGCTACTATCTCACAACTCACTTTCCTAACACCCACCCTCCCTTCATCCATGCTCACCACTCACTACATTCCATTCTTTCCACTTTCGGAAACCTAACTATTCACTTACCCTGTCCACTTATATTCACTTCCTACAACTTGAGGATACAGTTCAATCCATCTTCATTCTTCTCTCTCTCTCTTCCAACAGAGGTAGCCTCTACAGCAAGACACCAATTTCTCTCCCTTTTTGGCACAAAGCCATCTCCCTCAATACTCCACCCCCCACCACCAAGTTGAGGGATCTAATCTTGCAAGTTACTTGGTGCCATGTAAAAAGCACCTAGAACACTATATAAAGTGACTGGTGCTAGCAAGAGCATGCAGCTAAGGAAACCATGCCAAAGACAGTGGAGCATAGCGCTTGCCAGCTTTTGTCAAACTGCTCAAGCCATGCCAGCATGGAAAATGGATGTTAAACGGTTATGATGATAAACTATACACATATATACATATACACACATATATATATATATATATATATACAAAAGTAAATGAGTATATGCATATATACGTACAGGTATGTGCATACCGACATCCA
>NC_142933.1:48826838-48849338 GCF_046866305.1 Octopus bimaculoides | reverse complement strand
ATATAGGAGGAATTTCCTTATTTGCCTTGCGCTCAACTTCTGCAGATAAATGGGAAACAAAGACACGTATTAGATAATATATAATGACTCTCTGGTATTAAATTGAATAAAGGGATCAATAATGAATTACATGCTAACCAGTTAATGCATCTAATATAGCTTCTTGGTCTTCCATGATTCGAACTCCAAAAACAACGTCCTGCGCCATGTACAGTGAAAAATGGCGGTGTTGATACTCGAGTGACGTCATTTCCCTCTCAACCTATTAGCTATTAAACTCGACTGCAAATCACGTTTGCCAAAAAGAACATTCCAAATAAATTCATATAGCCCAAGGGTTTTAAAAAGAAAGAACATATTATTTATCTTATAATCAACAAATACTTTTATTAAGAAAAAGATATTTTATTCGGAGGATGATATAAATAATCTCTTTCATAATCACTATTTTAAATAAAATAGTTTTCATAAATATAATTGGCATTCACTATACATGAATGATAATTTTTATTTAAATTTCATATGATCATTGTGATAATTTTCGTCTCTCAAATTTTTTTCTATCACCCTTGTGTTTCAAAACATGGAAAGTAAATCTTGACTTCTCTGTTAACTATGGAAGACCAGTCGTCATTTTTTAAATTTTAAGACGAGTTCACTTATCTCCCTTTAGAAAGATTGTCAACCCTGTTTTACAATAAAATATACTTGTTCCATTGTTATGAGGGAGATATTTCTTTTCATAAGCGCATGTTTTTAATTAACATATATTTTTGTCAATTTTATATTTATTTCTAGAATATTATCTAAATATATAAATAAGTAAGCTCTCAGCAAACCATCCACGAATAATTTCAGTTCTCAATTGCTTTGTATATCTCCAAAGTCGCAAATACAAAAATACCTTTCATAATAAATAAACTTCGCAATTTTTTTTTTCTTTTGCCCGGCCATAATTTAAACTTTTTTCTGTCCATAAGAATTAAGTTTTTTTTAATAAATTCCCGACATACGCATTGGCAAATACATATGCTTGTATGTATCTAACCAAACATTTTCTTTTTTTTTTGCTTCTAAGTTTATGGAAACATGGTTTAGGTTTCACATATAAATGAATAAATAAAAAATGTGAACTACCTAAACCAAACACTTGACTGATCTAACACACAGCCCCGCCCATTTGGAAATCAGGTGTAATCTGACAGCAGGCGACACACATCCCTCGTTATACACGTTACTTACGTTGTAAGTACTCGCTTCAACTGTACAAAACTGTTTTTGATTCATTTTCTTCTACCAGCGAGAAGAAGAAAAGTTATACTAGAACTAACAAATGTTGTAGTTATTCTTTTAAACCAGGTGAGTTGTTTTAATTTCTCACTTCAAAATATGTCTAATCTTTTAAAATATGTTTTGTTACGATCTACTTGCAACACAAGCATACAATAAGAACAGGCTTGCGTAGACACTTAAGCTTGCTTCACCACAGGTAAGAAACTTCAGAATTAATTTGTGAAGTTTTTAAAAATTTTATGTGGAATTATATCTCGGTTTAATTAAACTTGTAGGAAGTTTGTATTAAGTTCTTTTCTCTTTCATTTATTACTCTTTAAAAATCTCATAAGTAACTATCTATCTAATAATTTTTCTTACACCTGTAAAACCTCAAATGATTTATTTTGACAAACAAAAATGAATAATCATAAATTTTAAAAGACAAAGTGTTTGCATTCAAATGTATCAAGATTACTGTCAAGCAATTCCCACCATAACCTGCCCTATAAGTTTATATTAAGTTTTTATAAAGTTTTGTATTAAGTTCTTATAAGTTTGAATTAAATTCATCATGTACACTTTTTATTGTTCGCCGTCGAGTTCTCTTCGCACTCTTTACAGATCTTCTCCCAAATAATATTTATACTTATTTACATAGAAATATTGTTTAAAATTCACACAAATATATTTTGTATATTCCATTGTGCTCCCCAAACGACTTTTAGAGATTATTTTTGGAAAATAGTGATTATTATTACTGAATTATGTTTAACCACGTATAAATGTTTAAAGAAGAAAAAGAGTTATGCTCATTTCTATTTTTGTTTTCTTCTCTGGTTATTTTTTGCATCAGTTTTTATTTATTTTACCACGTGTCAGATATCTCGGAAGAACACCTTCTGTTTGAGTGTGAAACATAGTATTATTTTCAATCAGATATCCGTATCAGTTCAGCGCAAGTACCGTGTTGTGGATTCCACCTATGCTCAAAAAAAGGTTTACACCCACTCCTATTAACTTTTAAAGAGCCAACGAGGAAGTATCTTTGTGATCGCTCAACCTGCTAGAAACTGACGCTAAATCTACCTCAAATCATATCTCAACGTCTGAAAAGGGGGAAACAGTGGATAATGATGTCCTAAATGATCTTTAAACAACAGGGTTATCCTGTTTGTATTGCTTTTGAACATAGCTCACCCCCATCAGGCGTGACAATATCGTAGGTAACTGAGGTACTTCTCGTGTTTTACCGGCTTCTTAGAAATGACAGCCACGTCTCCTTCAGTTTTTACCCATCTTAGAAAGGAAGTGCGATGTACCCCCTTAGACAAACACATATCATCATCATTATCAATGTCGTTTAACGTCGACTTTCCCTGCTTGCATGGGTCAGACAGAATTTGTTGAAGCAGATTTTCTATAGCAGGATGCCTTTTTTATTGCCAACACTCACCAGTTTCCAAGATAATATTTTCCCATGGCTGGACATGGTTGATTAGATACGAACATCGCTTGTATGACATTGATGCTTATTAGGCATGAGAGCAATCGGATTAGTGTGCAATAGAAATGACTGCTGGTTTGTTCGTGTAATGTGTTTGCATGAAAACAGCTGTATAAACAAGTGCCTGGTGCTCAAGAGGGAGACCTAAGAAGACATGGGATAAAGTAACGAAGGTTGATCTTAGGATGCTGAGCCTCGTGAGGGTGAGGACAACAAAACAAGATGGTTTGTGATTTTCTGTGCTCAAGGAGATCCATACACCACAGCAAAAATGATGTCTTAACACTTTAGTATTCAAACTGGCCATATCCGGTCAAAATATTTTACCTATTTTATCTTCAGATCAGCCAGATATGGCCTTTCACACCTACCCTACATTGTCATTTTTAGGATAACCAATCATATCATCTAAATCTCAAAGCTAGGTGATAGTGCGTGATCAATTCAAAATAATGCAAATAGATATAAGCATTACACTTGACAAAGTAATCTGAATGGTAGAAGGTTAAAAGCATTCTGTTTATGCTTATAACCCATTCTGCATTGTCAAGCGTTTCCCACATCTCATTCCATTTGTCCCCAGCCTTCTATCATTCTTCTATCCATGGCACTCTTTGGCAACTGATCACTTGAGGGCAGTATCAGCACATATTACTCTCCCCCTTTCTTTGTACTATATTCTCCCCACTGGAACCACTCCCATCCCTTATTCCCATTAGCTTCCCTTCCTCAGCCACACTATTTTCGCTGATCACCTTCTTTCTGTGCTTTCACTTATCTCTTTCTTCCATTTTAACACCTCACATATCTGCTATCTTTCTCTACGCCTTCTCATATCTGCTATCTTTCTCTACGCCTTCTCATATCTGCTATCTTTCTCTACGCCTTCTCATATCTGCTATCATGCCTCGCTCACTATAGCTAACTTCATGTGCCATACATCTCCCTCCAACACCTCACACATCATCCCCTTACCTTCTGATCTATTCTTTCCGAGTCACTTCCACCTCCCCCACCTTACATCTCTCCATACTGATATTTCCCATCAACCTGTACCTCCACCCTTGTTCATCACTCACTAGATTCACCTCTCTCCACCCTTTCCATAACCCACTGTTCATATCTTCCCGTATGCTTACTTTCTTGCCCCTTGAAAGTTTGTAGTGGCACTTTATCACTACCTTCTTTTATTTCTTCAACTATTTCCACCTACCCCAATGTAATATGGAGTAGCATATACCTCCTCTATAGCAAGACACCTGTGCTTGTCCCTCTATCATACTTTAGCTCAGTGTTTCCCAAACTTTCTGTGCCAAATTGCAATATCGCCCACATATCGGACAAAAAAATGCTCCAACGCCCCCCCCCCAAACCCCTCACACAACCCCCCTCCTCAACACAAAATCCCCAAGGACCCTCACCCTGTATCATTTAACACACACACACTATATCGTAGACTTGTTGCCTGTTAGTGCCGTTTTGGACTAAATACGCGGTTGTTTACAAATCCTTTATTGTGGGTTTAGTTTTGTCATTGGTGTAAATAAAATTCTAACGTTAACTCTATATTATGCAGACAGATTAACTTCTAGAAATTTGCACTTTCTTTTACACTGATTTTCATTTTCCCCAAATGAACCATTGATCAGAACTACCGATGCAAATATTAATTAATGATTGTATTATAAAGGAAAAGAATAAAACTTTATAATGAGAACCATGTGTCTGGTGCGGTGCAGCTAGTGCAGATACATTCGGTTTCAAACTTAACAACTTTAGCCACAAGTCTCCTCGTATTACATCCAGTCCAATTCTTTTATGGGAAAATAAAGTTCCATGGTTAAAGCTAGATTCAGTCAGATATGAGGAAAGGAAGGCAAGCAAACGTAATTTCGGATGTTTCCACAGATTGGGGTAGGAATTCAATATACTCTGATGGTACTACAAAGTTTCTTTTCCATTACGGCGATATTGCACTGTGGCGTCATTGTCATTTTATAATTCTATGTATTCCTCCTGCACATCATCCTCGCAATCGACTGCATCGACCTCAAACGGATTGCTATACCAATTTGGAATTTTCAGCGCAATAACATCTTGAAATCGCTCCACCATGTTATCGTGCAATGATTGTAAATAGCTGCGATATGTAGTTAAATCCTTATCAATCAATTCGTCTTTCAAAGAACCAAGTTGTGGAAATTGATGGAACTGAGGTTTTGAAATGTTAGTCTTAACACCAATTTCGAAATGAAGGTAGTGATAAATGATTTACAATCGAGAGTTTTTCTGTTTCTTTGCAATAACTTATTCAAATAATTTAATTTTGTGAATATATCACAAAGAAAAAAGATATCGCACCTTGCAGCCATCAGTGAAACGGATAGGGAAGCATTTTCAAAGAAAAAGATACATAAAACAGTTCAACAAAGCGTAAAACAGTTTCCTTTTGAAAGCCACCGCACTTCGGTATGGTATAAGAGTTTAGTATGGTCCTCATCATTTTTCAGACAGAGTTGACGGAAAATTCGACCAGACAAGGGACTGGACTTCAATTTGTTCACAATCTTGGTAACTAACAGTAGCGCATCACTCAATCTACTGTTCATATTTTTTGTCACTAAATGCTGCCGGTGTGCTAAGCAATGAACAGTTAGTATCTAGTGGAAGATTTCACGTTTTAGGAGAGATAAAAAAAACCTTTGTCATCTTTCAATCGTCGAAGGGGATCCACCAGACGCACAGGCAAGAATATTACTGAGTGGGATATTATGTTCAAAAAGGAAAGACTTGAGAGTGTGAAAAATAGTTGCACCTTTTGAATCAAGCAGCAATTTCTCTGTGAACAGCATTCCCTCACAAGGGTGAAGGTCTTCGCTGAAATACCAAACATACACTATCATCAACCATTGATTGTCAACAACAGTTGATTCATCCACTTGTATAGAAAATTCAGAACGCTGGAGAATATTAATGAGCTGATGTTTGACATCGTTGGCCATTTCATCGATGCGTCGAGAAATTGTGTTATTACTAAGTGGGATCTTCTTCATAATGTTATCGCGTTTTTCGTGCATAACAGTTGATAAAACCTCTTCGATAACTGGGTGAAGTAATGTTTCTCCAATTTTGTGAGACTTCCCAGACTTAGCAACAAGCAATACAATGTTGTACGATGCAATCAACCCGTCATTCTCCTGTTTACTAGTTTCCTGAAGTAGCGTGTTTAATGTTTGTATTTGTTTTTTGAAAAGGAGCTCAGTTGCAAAAAGTATGATAACGGCTTGTCCTTCTTGTTAGAATGCTTTGCATCAAAGTGATACTTCAAGCGTGAAGGTTTCATTGCTTCGATGACGTGAAGGTTTCCTTGCTTCGTTGGTCAATATTTGATGGCAAAGAAGGCATTTT
Organism: Octopus bimaculoides; assembly: GCF_046866305.1. Lineage (NCBI taxonomy): Eukaryota > Metazoa > Mollusca > Cephalopoda > Octopoda > Octopodidae > Octopus > Octopus bimaculoides. The sequence continues at coordinate 48,843,151 of NC_142933.1, read as the reverse complement.
GGTAACTGACATTTCTGAGGAGAGGGAATAAATCCAAACGATAAATAATCACTACTGTACTGTTGACAAATTTTCTTGAGTGGAGGCATCAGTAAAGTGAAAATGTGAAAACGAATTTTTATAGACGGCATCAGAAAGGCAGTATGGTATTCCCAAAGAGAAGAAGTCAATAGAGCAGAGTCAGATAACACGTCTTTACTGGAGCAAATACGGATCTAGTTTGTTTGGCTGCCAACATTTCAAGAATTAAAGTTTATCGAAAATTTTAGAATCTGGCTCATTAATGTACTTTTCGAAGCTAAATTGCTGGAGTTATTCAACTTTTTCCGGAAAAATATTTTAAAAAAGTTATAGAGGTTTAAAGTTTGATCATTTTCACCCACTCAAGAAACCCGATTTCAAAGCTATCATTTTGTACGTGACTGCGAATTTTGTCAACATCCTGAAAATAGCACTTTTGTTTTGATATGAAACCACAGAATTACGCACGGCATGTAACCCTTCATAACTTTTTTATTTTTCGGAGTTTTCAGAAAATTTTTACGAATTTGAATTCTTTACGCGGGACTTCATATGATTATGACAAAAAAAAAAAGAAAGAATTGTAGTGGAGTGTAATTTAAGGCCTAGGCCTATTCGGCTGCTATTTTTAGCACGCATGACAACCATCTCAATGACTGTGACAAAAATATTCGATCGATAAAGAAGTCCGTCTCATGTGAGTAGTCAAATCGATAAAAGTACATCCTTATTCTAGGCATATCTAGATATCAGTAAATGCAGACTTAATTTCTAAAAATTCATTGTCACCCACAAAATGTTCACATCGCCCACCATTTTCTAGAAATTCGCCCATCGTCCATCTGTAAGTTGAAATCGTCCACTTTGGGAAGCTATGCAGCTGTTCAACACTTCTGGCATAAAGCCACCTCCTCCTCCTCCTCCTCAAATACTCCCAATTGGAAGTATTTAACTTTCCCTTTTCTCTGCACTTTTTTTTTCTGTCTTGCAAATTGCTTAGTAATCTCACTAGTACCAGTGGCATGAAAAAGAAATGCGTAGTACACACTGTGATGTGGGTGGCATTAGGAAGGGCATTCAGCCATAGAAGCCATGCCAAAGCTGACAATGAAGCTCTACGCAGCCCTGCGGTTTACCTAATTCTGTTAAGCTGTCCAATCTATACCTGAATTAAAGGCGTATGTTATATGGTGGTAATCTTCCAGTTTAGGGAGGTAAAAAACGTAAATAAAAATACAAGGGAAATAACTTAACGTCTTACTAGTATTATCCGTACCACTCTGAAATGTGTGTTTTTTTTTTAGCTCTTTATAAATAAATCACACACGTGATAGAAGTTAACTGTTTATATATAAATCACACACGTGATTGAATATCATAGTACCGGCTGCACAACAACTTATGGTAATCTTCCAGTATAGGGAAATAACGGTCAAACTAAAGCGTTTGACCCGAGCTCAAAATTTTTAAAAAATTAGTCTAATAGGTGTAAAATAACTTGCTGTGAACGAATATGAAGAAAAAAATGCGCGCTCGCGAACGGATGGGGTGGGGAGAGTACGGATAATACTAGTAAGACGTTAAATTATTTCCCTTGTATTTTTATTTACTTTTTTTACCTCACTAAACTTGAAGATTACCTTAAATGGTGATGGTGACGATAATGACATACATATACACAATGGACATCTTTCACTTTCTGTTTTCTAAATTCACTCACAAAACTTTGGTTGGCCTGGAGTTATAATAGATGACACTTACCCAAGGTGTCACACAGTGGGACTGAACTTGAGACTGCATGGTTGGAAAGCAAGCTTCTCAACAACTCAGCCATGCCTTATCTATATATATAAAAATGAGAATGTCTGTCTGTCTGTTTGTCTGTCTGTGTGTGTGAATCCCTAAAACTCGAGAACTACGCAACCAATTTCATTCAAATTTTACACATGCCTTACTTAGGGTTCCAGTTGTGTTTTAGTCAAAAAAAATTTTTAACTTCTTGCAGAGTTCGAGCACACGGCAACATAATATCTCCTCCAGTATTTAAGTATTACATGTCAAAAGTGAAACAAAAACACTCATGTCAAATACTTTCACTTTAAAAATGAAACTATTCCACTAACTGAAACAATCACATTTCGATACTGTAATGACAGATACTTTCACAGAGAGAGAAAGAGAGAGAGAGAGATGTATATGTATACATATACATGTATATGTACACCATTTCGATACTGTAATGACAGATACTGTCAGAGAGAGAGAGAGAGAGAGAGAGAGATGTATATGTATACATATAGATGTATATGTACACCATTTCGATACTGTAATGACAGATACGTACACGTATATGTATAGATATATATATATATAGATAGATAGATCTATATGCATACATGTATATGTATACATATGTGTTGATGTATATATATATATATATATATAGATGTACATGTAATATGTACACATATATACATATATACATGCATACAGATATCTATACATATATACACCCATCACATACACATGCACACAAACACACACATTAGTCATTTGTTTTCTTATCCAAAACTACGTCAAAAGTACTGAATGGATCTTTATGAAATTTGGAAATTATATTCTTTGCATAACGGCCATAACTCCCATGAAAATTCATATATTTTTGATGTTGATGAAATTTTAACCCGAACATAACAGATGAGCATTATTTGTAATTCAACGGTACAACAGTGTAAAACTACCCTTTCAGATATACTTACATTGTGATTTCTGCAATGTGGTGCATAAATTGTCAAGTAATGAGACGCATCTTTGCCTGCACTGATTCACTTGCAAAGTGTTGAGTAAAATTATTTCGTTGCAGACCTCCGGCCATTTTGTTCTGTTGTTAATTCTGTAGATGACCTCAAACACAAAGTCTTTCCCAACTTTAAACAAAACTACCAAAATCACAATTGGCTATGTGAAAGAGCAATATTAGCTCCAAAAAACGTAGCGGTTACAAAAATTAATCAACACCTGATGCATTCTCTTCCCGGCAATCTTCAAACTTACAAGTCTGTTGATACAGTTCCAGATACAAATGAAGTGGTGAACTCTCCTCCTGAATTTCTCAATTCGTTGGAGCCTCCAGGACTACCTCCCCACATATCACTTAAAGCTGGAACGCCTGTTATGCTGCTCCGCAATCTGGAACCACCAAGACTTTGCAATGGAACACGACTCGTGATAAAGAAAATGATGTCACACGTTATCGAGGCAACCATTCTTTCTGGATGTGCAAAAGGGGATGACGTCTTTATTCCAAGAATTCCTCTTACTCCATCAGGAGCAGACATTCCTTTTACATTCAGAAGACTACAATTCCCCCTTCGTGTGACTTTTGCCATGTCCATAAACAAATCTCAAGGTCAAACACTGTCTGTAGCTGGTCTTCTCTTCGAAGAGCCCTGCTTCTCACATGGACAACTGTATGTTGGCTGCTCAAGAGTGGGCAGCAAAAAAAAACCTATTTTGTATATGCTTCACAAGGGAAAACAAGGAACATTGTTTACAACGAGGTGTTATAATCACAACAGCAAGAAAGTATGTACATGATCACCTTCTTTTACGAAACTTCATTGACTTTCATATATTTATATTGATATACATATACATATATATACGTGTGTTTGGGTGCGTGTGTTTATATACATCTCTATATATAAAGATGATGCGTAGTCTAGACGGCGTTTTTAGATTTCATTATTCTCTTTAACCCGGGCAACGCCGGGTATTTCTGCTAGTTTTATATATATAAGAGAGTGACTGATCAAGGCTTGGATAATTCTTATTATGGCTCTACTCAGTCTATGTTTATCTGGAATTGAACAACACTTTGATATTTATTCTTCTGGTATTTCTAAATTACATGACTCTCCTATCAGTGAGGATGGATAATCCATACAACAAAATGTTAACCAAGATACTTCATTGTACCTGTATGACATTTGTTCTGTGTTCAAATCTTAATCTATTACCTGATTTATGACTCTATCCAGTTTCCTGGGTAACTTTAGGGGTGTACACTTTGTTACAAGCATTCAGGTCAGAAAACCAGTCTGAGCATAACTTTTTCTTAGAAGTTCTGTAAAAAAAGTTTTAAGTGCTACTCTTCCTCCTTTAAGTCATGAAAAAAAAATCTTTAATAATCTCTAGTTTTGATAAAACTGTAAGAAATGACTGTGCAAACCAAGGAGAAATGGTGACGAATGGAAACAAGCTCCTTTTAACGCACTGCACGGTCGACACAATATATAATATACATAAGAGAAATCACATGTGAAATGCGAGGAAATGCCAGCAAGGAAAGAGAGTGACACAACCGTTAAAGATATATAAAAAGTAAGTTTTATTAGAATAGTAAACTGTGTGTCTGTGTGTGCGTGAATGTGGCATAATAATAATAACACAATATATACGACAGGCCATCATGTGAACAAGTGTGTGTGTGTGTTATACAAATATGTGTATGTGTGAATGAGAGATACAGAGCATGGAAAAGAGTCTGTAACCTGGACGATAAGTGTTCTGAACACAAAGATAAGAAAATACCAGTTCATAGTTGAGGTACAAAGTAGATTGAAAGTCTGTATATAAGAGGTTGTGGCTTCAAGGCAGAGCTAAGTCACATGCTTTCTTAAAATCTTACTGAAAAGCAAGTAAAAATCTTTAACCTCCTACAGACAAATTACATCATTGTTTATGTCTAATTTCCCATGAATTTGTGTTTGGTTGACTTTTCTTGAGTGCTGAACCTCAGGGAGATCACAAGCCAAGTTCCAGCAATAGTTATATGCAAGTCCCATCTGCCTTGATAGCTTTGTCCCATTGACTTTATGTTCCCTGAAAATCTTGGTGACACAAGTGTTGAGCAGGGAGAACGTTTTCATTGGAATTTATCAAGGTCACTGTGGAGATAGTGCAGCTTTATGCTCAAAATTTGCTTTTGAAAGTTTTCTAGCATGCTGTCAACTATTTCAGCATAGTTTACTACTTTCTTGTTGCCCAGAAAGTCATTTACAACTATTATAAACGAATTCCATGCTGCTGCTTCAATGCAATTCATTGAAATTACCAAGTTCCCATTTTTCATCAATTTACTGATCTGAGGCCCATCAAATACTCCAGATTTTATCTTTTCACTGCTTACTCTGCAAAATGTGCTACAGATATAGTGAAAGTAACAAACTGCTTCATAATTCCAAGTTTGATATGGAGTGTAGGTAGAATGATTTTTCTCGGCTGAACTAAAGGCTCTTCAACCACATTAAAAGACTCTACAGTTAATGTTGCAATCATATTTTCTTGTTTATTGTATTGTTGCACTTTAATCTTAGGTCAATCCTCATTGACCTAAGATCAAAGATATTTCGTTTGACTTTTAAAATGTGCTAGGGTACCACATTATCTCTTGTCACTGTCATTTATTTTAGATAGTTGCTTATCTTGTTCATATTATTATTGTTGTTGTTGGTCATTAAGGAGTGGGTAGGTTGGTAATAGTGGTGGTTGTATAGGCCTCTGACGCTCAAACCTATACAACCACCACTATCACCAACCCACCAACTCCTTAATGACCAACAATAACAACAATAATATGAACACGATAAGTAACTTTATCTAGTGTGTTTTAAAAGTTGATCTTAGGTCAATGAGGATTAACCTAAGATTAAGTACAACAATAATACAATTAACAAGAACAATATGACTGCAACATTAGCTCCAGTAGAGTTTTGTGTGTATATGTGTGTATCTGACAACTTTTTTCTATGTTCTAAAAGTAAATATCTAATCTTTCTTAACTGTTTTTAAAGCTATTTTGCATTTGAAATTTACTTTCTTGTATGTAAAATAGCACTTCTAAATAAAGTTTGTTTATTATATATATATATATATATATATTGATATTGATAGGAAGGACAACAAAAGAAAGAAAGAGACCTCGATATTATGTAAATAGAGGAATTTATCTGTAAAAATATGTAACACTTATTCGTTAGTCATGATAAAACTCCGAGTTTCGGATGCCTACCACATCGATTATTCTATGAAAAACAGACCAATACCATCAAGGGAAATATACTCTAAGAAACTTTTGGAGAAAATTACACTACCCTCGGCATCCGAAACTCGGAGTTTTATCATGGCTAACGAATAAGTGTCACATATTTTTACAGATGTATATATATGTGTATATATATATATATATATATTTGTGTGTGTGTGTGTGTGTGTGTGTGTGTGTGTGTGCATGTGCACAACTGGGCCCTCCTCAAGACACCCACTACCGCCCATTTCTAACTGCTATTCTTCCTTGACACCACTTTTCTTACTACCCAGAATCATTTCACTTGTTATCCATTGTTCTGATCTCCACCCATGCTTTCACATATCATCCACCTCAACTGTGTGTCAAAATTATCTCTCCTCCTCCACCACCATATGTTTCACCCTCCTCAGACACTGCACCTGCCTCTCTGTCTCTCTCTTTTCCATGGCAACCATGGCACCCCCCCCCCCCCCAGCTTGTTATTTCTCTTTTGTCTACCTGTTTACTATACTATTATTTTTATTCTGCTATCCTGCATGAAAAATGCACCCAGTACATGCGGTTGACATTAGGAAAGCCATACAGCTGAAGAAATCATGCCAAACAGACACTGAAGCACAATGCAGTCCTTGGGCCTGTCAAATCCTGTCAAACCATCCAACTCATACTAGCATAGAACATGATGTTGAATGATGATATATACAGAGAGTAAAGGGTATTTAAGGACACTAAATTATCAGTATATTACTCTCTTCAAACCATTTAAAAGATTTTATTTCTTTCAAGTCCTACATGAAAGATAAAATGCTAATGCAAGAAATGAAAAGAGTATGCAGTCAATTTTTCCACGTGTGGAATATTGCAATTTAGAAATTGCCAACTTTCTAAATATTGGTTTCAAATTTTGGTATGGAGCCAGCAACTTCAAGGGAGAGACTAAGTTGGTTACTTCAGCTTCAGCAATCAATTATTACTTATTTTATTGACACTGAAAGGATGAAAGGCAAGGTTGGCCTCAGCAGAATTTGAACTCTGAATGTAAAAATAGACAAAATACTGCTAAGCAATTTGCCTGGTGTGCTAATGATTCTACCAGCTAGCTATCTTAAACTTTCTAAATATTGCAAGATCTTTTGTTCTCAAAATTCTGATGGAATTGGAAACCTATGGTAGGAATGTTTCAACTGTACCAAAGAGAGAAAAACATATTTTAAATATTTGGAGACTATAAAACACTGCAAGTCATCCAACAGGTCCAAAACATTATTGCTGATCTCAGAAAATCAATGAAGGTCATTGCCAAAGTACTTTTGGTATCAGAGTGGACTATCAGAGCTGTGTTGCATGAGGACATATGTATGGAAGAGTGGCCAATTCATGTCTTCAAAGACACAGGAACACTGTTTGATACATGCCAAGTGGTTACTTAACAGGGTTAAAAGACCACATGAACATGGCATGCTTTGGTTCTTTTCTGATGAGAAAACCTTTGACCAAGACCAAAAGTCTAACAAGAGAAATGACAGTTGGTTATGTGCAGATCTATCTGATATCCTCAGCAATGCACACTAAGTTTCCAGCAACTGTGTTGGTTTTAAGAGTGGTGAGTAATGAAGGTCATATCATACCGCCTCATATCTTTCTACAAGGTCTTAGAATTAATACTGCTGGTTACATTGTGCTGGACACAGCTGTTAAGCCCTAGAGGTATGAAGTACATAGTGGAAGACCATACATATTTCAACAAGACCCAATACCTTCACAGCAAAGCATAAGTAATCAAATCGTGTAACATCAAAGTTGTGACCTCCAAATTTGCTAGATTTGAAACCCTTGGACAACTATATTTGGAGCGTTGTTGAAAGGGAGACTAATTGATATCTTCACAACACCATAGTTTCATTGAAGATTGCCATTGTCCAGATTATGTTTGACATAAATAAGGATCAATTAGTGCAGGCATGTCAACGATTCCAGTCTTGCATTGAGGCAGTCATTGCTGAAGGCAGTCATTGTTGAAGGCAGATTCATAGAATAATCTTATAAGAAAATGTATCAAAATGTGCACAAACTGTTGTTAAAATACATTTGGTTTTCACTAAAATAGTTGTTTTATTAAATTACCAAATATGTCCTTGAAACCCACTCACACCCTATATATATATATATATATATATATATATATATATATATATACTTACATACAAATGTGTGTGTGTGTGTGTATCTATCTGTCTTCCTCCATCTTTCTATCTATACCTCTGTCCTGGCCTCTACTTCACTGCTATACCCTTCTGTCCCTTCCTCCCTCCACCATCCTGTCTGCTCTCGTGTGACCTGTGGTCAACTTTCTTTTCACTCCAGCCGCTGTGAAGGCAAGACGAACTACTAGCGTTCTACCTCAGATTTGCGTTTGGCCGTACGGCTTTTGAATGTTGTTTTCACTGTCCATTTTTTCCTGTCTTGGTTTGTGTTTGCCACCTTGGAATCCTCTGTGTAGTGGGTTGATCCACTACTCAGGAAGAGACTATTCTAGAGTACGTTCTGTCTTATCTTCGAAACGTCTAGATAGAATAGAGACAGCTGATGAAGGGATATTCCAAGTGGCTTTCCGTTTTCCTATATGTTCGTTCCGTTGTCTGTAGTTTATTGTTCTAACGTCCTGTACCCTGATATGCATGTATATACACATGTAGATGTAAGTATGTACATATATGTGTGTATACATGTATATATATTCTTTGTATTATATATATATATATATATATATATAGTTTTAGGGAAAATAACCAAGTTTCAAGAACTCATCGATGAAAATCCACTATCACATATAGAAAAATTAATAATTAAAAGCACAATAAATGAGTATAATATAAAGTAAAGTAAATATCATAAGATAAATATAATATTTATCTTATGATATTTACTTTACTTTATATTATACTCATTTATTGTGCTTTTAATTATTAATTTTTCTATATGTGATAGTGGATTTTCATCGATGAGTTCTTGAAACTTGGTTATTTTCCCTAAAACTATATATTTTATATATATTTTATCTATAAAGCTCAATCTAATTTTAATTTTTTATAAATTGATTTTAATTGAGTTTTTACCTGTAATTTTGGATTTTGTCCCTAATATTATTATATATATATATATATATATATATATATGACGTTGACCACTAACGTGGACATTCAATGTGCTAGAAATAGATCACATCTTGTGTCTAATAAGACCTAAATTGTTCTCAACATGAAATATAGCGTGATACCAAAACGTAAGCGGGCAAGACATTTAAAATCACCGAAAAAGGAACATTCTTAAACAGGGACCGGTTTCAAATTTAACAATCTTACCGACTGTCTATTTCTCTTCAGCCTGGTTTGTAATGGAAAGAGAAATAGACAGGCGGTAAGATTGTTAAATTTGAAACCGGTCCCTGTTTAAGAATGTTCCTTTTTCGGTGATTTTAAATGTCTTGCCCGCTTACGTTTTGGTATCACGCTATATTTCATGTTGAGAACAATTTAGGTCTTATTAGACACAAGATGTGATCTATTTCTAGCACATTGAATGTCCACGTTAGTGGTCAACGTCATATATAAAAATGTACTTTAATCCGGTGAGATTGCAGATACTGTTTCTGAATCTCTTTGATTCTTTAAATGTGCTAGCTTCCTGGTAATTAATAAATATTAATAAATATATGATTTTTTGCCATATTTTTTAATAATATATTATATATATATATATATATATATATAGTTTTAGGGAAAATAACCAAGTTTCAAGAACTCATCGATGAAAATCCACTACCACATATAGAAAAATTAATAATTAAAAGCACAATAAATGACGAGCAGATGTCTCTTTATGGCGACATGTGCAGACCTATTTTAATTTTAATTTTTTATAAATTGATTTTAATTGAGTTTTTACCTGTAATTTTGGATTTTGTCCCTAATATTATTATATATATATATATATATATATATATATATATATATAGGCAAATCGAAAACAAAAATAAGTCAAAAAGACATGCACAGTATAGGTATTAGGTCCATGCTCAGTTTAAGAAGGAAAAAAGAGTTGGGATATAATATATGTTTGTGTATATGTATAGTACACACAGAGACATATATATAGTCAATTTAAAGATGTAATATCCTCCTTAGGGATTATAAAATCCAGAGATCAACTGGTGTTATCAATTATGCTTTGGGAGAATTCTCTCAATATATAGGGATAAACTGTCTAATGTACATTTATATTAACATCAGAAAACAGAGAAAAAATATATTGTGAATACTTTTTTTATTTGCATCACAATAAAAACATAGCAAATATTTAATACAAATAAAATTTAAAAGAATATAAATTGACATAAAATAAGCATAAAAAGTTCCTACACATGTTTCAATCTGGTTACTAGATAAACAGTGCTTCTGATCCACAGGATTCAAACAATGTTAAGAGTTGTAGATGTAAAAATAACGCAATGTGACCAGATACCTTCATGGCTTCCCCCTTGCAAAAGGCTAATGATTACATATTTTTTCAGAGGAATTCAAATTGGTGTTAAAAAATGTACTAGATAAGATAGATGAGGACTACATCATCATCATTATAATCGTTTAATGTCCGCTTTCGATGCTAGCATGGGTTGGACGATTTGACTGAGGACTGGTGAACCAGATGGCTACACTAGGCTCCAATCTGATTTGGCAGAGTTTCTACAGCTGGATGCCCTTCCTAATGCCAACCACTCCGAGAGTGTAGTGGGTGCTTTTATGTGCCACCGGCACGAAGTCCAGTCAGGCGGTACTGGCAACGGCCACGCTCGAAATGGTGTATTTTACGTGCCACCTGCACAGGAGCCAGTCTAGCGGCACTGGCAACGATCTCACTTGAATGTCTTTACATGTGCCAGGAAGGCAATGCAGGGTACAGGTGCCATATGTTAAGTATCCAAGTGATGTAAACATTAAACTTAATGTTTGCATCACTTGGATACTTGTGATACAAATAAAATAAGTATCCATAATATATTTTTTCTCCCTTTTCTTATATATATATATATATATATATATATATATATATGGTAATTGTACCGTCTTCACAAATGATTACCATCTCCTTGTGCTTCCACTTTATCTGTAGCATTTCTGACAGTCTGTCCATGACCTTTCAGATGACTTTTCAGTCCCATTACAGGTTTTCATTGTTTGAAGCACACTTACTATGCGCTTCTCAACTGGGTAGGTCTGCACATGTCGCCATTTTTCCATTGCTACAAGACTTTCATTAGAACAGAATGACAAATAAGTCACCATAAAGAGACATCTGCTCGTCATTAGATTATAGTGATAAACACTTGTACAACACTAGTACCACTGTCTGAGTCTCCATGATCAGCACCTATTAACAGGATGACTTATGCAAAAGTTATAATAGATGGCAGCAAAAGTTATGTAAGGAACGACCGTGCAAACTCAAAAAGGAGAAATGGTGACGGATAGAAAAATAGAGGACTCCTTTTATTTAAACGTGTCACACGGTCGAACACAAAAAAATATATCAATGATGATATACATAAAATGTTATACTACGATAACATAGATGACCAGTAATGAAAGACCACAACCGTATAAGATGAATAACAGAAATATTTATTATGGCGTTAAAGATGTATGTCTGTGTGTGAGTGTGAATGTGACATATAAGAACATAATCAAAGACAGGCCGTCATACAAAGAAAAGTGTGTATGTGAGTGATACACGTATGTGTATGTGAGTTATTACAGCAGATAGAAAGAGTCATTAACACGTAAGCATTTATACCAGTTCTTAAGTACACAATAGTATGAGTCTGTATGTGAAAGAAGTGAGTTGAGGCTGTGTGTGGCAGAGCTGATCACTAGTTGTGATGTTGTGGCATCGATACCGGCCTGTGATTCTTGTTATACAGATGTTCGTCGCTGGCTGAGATCTCTTGTCTGTTTATTATCGTGGTGAAGCTGAGTCACCTAACAGAATCGAAGAGAGAGATGTGCTTGGATTGGTGTACATAGAAAGTCCTGTTGACGCTGGTGGAGATTGATGCTGGTTAGTAGTAATCATAGAATCGTGTTGGTCATGACGATGATGCTGGTTAGTAGTCGTAGACTCATGTTGCTGATGTGGCGACGGCGGTGGTCATCGTTGGCTGGACGAAGCTGTTGAAGTGGTCGCTGGTTGCTGCTGCTGCTGCTGTGTGGTACACGGAACAGATCTCAAAGAGAAACTGAACCAAGACAAATTTGTGGTATGAGTTGATCTATTTAAGGCATTAAGGGGGCTCCCAGACGGGAGTAGAAAAACACTATCACGTGACCTTATTAAGGGCTGTGATTGGTCAGTTTGCGTTCTGGCGGGAACGGTTCGAAGAAGTTGCCGATTCGAATAATGATCAGTCACGTGATGACAAGGAGATGTTCTCTGCTACGCTCGCGTTTATTTATATTTAAATGAGAAGAATGGTGATAGCAGTTTTGTATCTAATGGCAATAGGTAGTTTTGTATGTAATGGCGATCGAGGTGTTAGTTTCACTACAGTTATAATAGATGGCAGGGTCGGTACTTTTCATATATCTGTAATTTTTCAGATTAACACCCGCACGATTACCCAACCCTAATCCTAACACTAACCCTAAAACCTAACCCTAACCCTAAAAAACGTAACCGTAACATTAATCCTAAACCCTAACCCTAACACCCTAGTGAAAATCGTGGTAAATTTACAAAACATTGACGAACATGAGTTATATTTTACTGAATGATTGTGTACTTGCATGTGTATGCTTTTGAGAGAGCGAGAGAGGAAGAGGTAGAGAGGGGGAGAGAAAAGAATAGGGGTAGTTAAAAGTTTTCTTATGACTGCTTCTCTTCACTGCCTATTACTTCATTAGAAATCTAAGGATGCACATAATAGAGAAAAATGAAACAAATATGGACGACTTGCTCCGAAACATCACCGAGTGGGGAGCACTTCTCAAAAATAACCTGCAGTTGTTTCCTTCAAAATTCCTACATGCTTGAAATGTACATACATCAAGGTACATTTGTACAAAATTTCATGAAAAAATATTCATTTTCCTGGAAGTTAAGAGGAATTTAAGTGGAATTTCAGAATATTGTACCCCACCTCCTTCCAAAACACTTTCACCGAAAATTTTTGTATATTTGGAATCTACATAATAAATAGTATATGCATAGAAAATTTCATTAAAAAATGTTCATTTTTATGAAAGTTATGACCTTCCAAAGTTGGGGGATACAACTCTGTAGTTATGCCATCAATGTTTTGTAAATATACCACGATGTGAATGACTGTGTTTACTTGCACGTGTATACGTGCGAGAGAGGAAGAGAGGGAGAAATGAATAGAGATTGAGAGCAATGTGTATGTTGTTGTCACAGGTCATGTATGTGTGGTTGTGTGTGTTTTTACATATCTATGTTATGAAAAATAGGTAAAGAACACTGAGATGAAAGTTTAATCTATGACGTTGTATGTATCACTTTCTCTCTCTCCCTCTCCCTCTTTAACTCTTACTCTCTATATTTTTATGTTGAGCGCGTGTGTAAGAATTGCGTTCCAGGTAGAAGGGATGAAATATAAAAGTTGCTAGAAACAACAGCCAAATCTCCCTTAAATCGCACAAAGTAAACGGAATTTTAAAAATCTAATTACTGCACTGGAAAGTTCACATCGAGAAAATTCCATTGATGTAAAAATTTTTACGAAAAAGTGGAAAATGTGGATTTCTATAAACTTTCAAAAAGGCTTCACACAAACACAATTTCAGATTTATATATTAAGATATATATATATTTTTATATTTACTTTTTATATATTTTTATATTTACTTTTTATGTGTTTTTACACATTGTATTTATGTGTTTTTTACACATCGTTTTTATATATATTTTATATTTTATATGTATCTCCATTGCATTTACTTTTCTCCTTTCATATCTATATCTTTTATATTGACTTTTCTATGTACTTATTATATTGTTTTTTTTTTGTTTTTTTTATATATGTGGGGTAGATGAGGCCCATTAGCCAAGTGAAGGCAACTCTTCTAGGAGAAGGACACTCCGACATAAAACCAGGTCCATGACTTCTGTGGGAGCAGACTCGGCTCTTTTTTTTTTTTTTATGAGGTTGTGGTTAGGACAACCAGTATAGGAGAATAAAACTCCGAATTCAAATTGATCTACCACTGCTGGCTTGCAGTCTCCTTTTGAGGAAAAGCCTAGGAGAGGATACTCTGATATAAAACCTGCAGTCAACTTAGTACTAGTCATCTTGCTCTTGCTTGTCACTGGATTATACTATTTTGAACTAGAGAGTGGCAAAGGTGTTGTACAAGCGTTTGTCACTAAAATCCAATGAAGTACAGATGTCCCCAACAAGACAAAACACTGTCAAATCACAGTCATTTTAGTATGACCCGAGAAAAAATTAGTGACAAGAAAGAGAGAGAGGGGAGGGGGAAGGATGGATGGGGGGAAGGAAAAAGGAGTGAGAAGGGCAAGAGAGGAGAGGAAGAAAGAAGAAAGGAGGAGAGAAAAGTCCTGTGGCGATGGAGGAGTGGCGACGTATGCAGACTTGACCGGTTGGAAGCATACAGTTACAAATCTGCACATAAGGCGGCAGGGTTCTTATCTTAACATTGCTAACATGTCTTCATGGACAGGGGCTGTTTTCAGTGGAGAATCCTGTGTCTGAGCAGCCCTTTTAAGGAGAACACTGCTCACCTGGATATACTGGGAAGGTGCTAAAAAAGGTGCATTAAAAATCGTCTGTCCGCACTCTGCTGGTTAGTTTACTGCGGCTAACGGTGGTTCAATATAGCAGGAACGAACGAAGAAATATAAGCAATAATAAAAAGTATGCGAGGAAAAAGGTTTTACTTAACTTGGCATGCTGGAATGGGAGAACTCTCTTGGCTCGAGCGGATAGGCCTGAAAGAAGAACAGCTCTAGTAACTAAGGAGCTGAGACGTCTTAATGTTGATATTGCAGCTCTATCCGAAACAAGATGTTCAGGTGAAGATCATCTTGTTGAAAGAGCAACCGGCTTCACAGTGTTCTGGGTTGGGAGGCCAAAGGGAGAGAAAACGGAGGTTGATGTTGGATTTGCAATTAGAAGTAATTTACTGAAAGACCTAGAACAACCACAAAGTATAAATGACCACATGATGAAACTCCGGATCCCTCTCTCTTGTGGACGCTTTGTGACTGTTTTCTCCATCTATGCTCCCACACTCTCAGCAAATGAAGAAAATATCCATGCATTCTATGAGGAACTTAGAAGTAGTATTCTCTCAGTCCCTCTGAATGAGAAGTTGGTTGTGCTCGGCGACTTCAATGCACGTGTTGGCAGGGACAATAGTGCTTGGAATGTACTTGGGCGGTATGGAATAGATAAGGTGAACAAAAATGGTTTACACCTGCTACAAATGTGCTCTGAACTAGGGTTGGCTGTTGGGAACACATTTTTTCACCATAAGCTGAAACATAAAGTCACCTGGATTCATCCAAGATCAAAGCAAGGTCACATGATTGACCTTGTATTAACTCGGAAATCTGACCTACAGGATTTGTTTAGTCTCAGAGTATTGCGAGGAGCTGATTGTGATACTGATCACAAAATGGTTAGGGCTAAGTTCAAATTCAGGGTTCGTACAAGAAAGCGCAGTGCAGGTGTGCGAGTCCCCCAAAAAATTGATGTAGGACAACTTAAACAGCCACAGGTCTCACAGCTATTTCGGGATAGATGCAGTAATATTTATTTTGAAGGTTCATGGCAATCTTTTCGAGAAGGATTATATAAGGCTGGAGTGGATGTGCTGGGTTTTAAGAGGAGACAACATAGAGATTGGTTTGACTCCAATGATGCAATGGTAAATGAGCTACTGGCAACAAAGAGGTCTACTTATGAAAAACTTCTTAACCTAAACATTAAGGGCAAAGAAAAATGGAAAAGGTATACAGAGCGCAGAAAGCAGAACTGCAAAAGGAATTAAGGAGGCTCAAAGATACCTGGTGGAGTAATTTGTCTGAGGAAATACAGGCATCTTATGAAAGGAAAGACATTAAAAATTTGTACGGCTTATTGTGACAAGCTTTTGGACCGCAGTCC